>NC_073693.1:69479769-69720326 GCF_029784155.1 Uranotaenia lowii | reverse complement strand
GTTGTGATCCCAAATTAAGCTCAGAATCCCGAAAAACGGCTTCTAAAGGCCAGAAAACGCATTTTAAAGTTGTGATCCCAAATTAAGCTCAAAATCCCGAAAAACGGCTTCTAAAGGCCAGAAAACGCATTTTAAAGTTGTGATCCCAAATTAAGCTCAGAATCCCGAAAAACGGCTTCTATTAGCCAGAAAACGCATTTTAAAGTTGTGATCCCAAATTAAGCTCAGAATCCCGAAAAACGGCTTCTAAAGGCCAGAAAACGCATTTTAAAGTTGTGATCCCAAATTAAGCTCAAAATCCCGAAAAACGGCTTCTAAAGGCCAGAAAACGCATTTTAAAGTTGTGATCCCAAATTAAGCTCAAAATCCCGAAAAACGGCTTCTATAAGCCAGAAAACGCATTTTAAAGTTGTGATCCCAAATTAAGCTCAGAATCCCGAAAAACGGCTTCTAAAGGCCAGAAAACGCATTTTAAAGTTGTGATCCCAAATTAAGCTCAGAATCCCGAAAAACGGCTTCTAAAGGCCAGAAAACGCATTTTAAAGTTGTGATCCCAAATTAAGCTCAGAATCCCGAAAAACGGCTTCTTTAAGCCAGAAAACGCATTTTAAAGTTGTGATCCCAAATTAAGCTCAGAATCCCGAAAAACGGCTTCTAAAGGCCAGAAAACGCATTTTAAAGTTGTGATCCCAAATTAAGCTCAAAATCCCGAAAAACGGCTTCTATAAGCCAGAAAACGCATTTTAAAGTTGTGATCCCAAATTAAGCTCAGAATCCCGAAAAACGGCTTCTAAAGGCCAGAAAACGCATTTTAAAGTTGTGATCCCAAATTAAGCTCAGAATCCCGAAAAACGGCTTCTAAAGGCCAGAAAACGCATTTTAAAGTTGTGATCCCAAATTAAGCTCAGAATCCCGAAAAACGGCTTCTAAAGGCCAGAAAACGCATTTTAAAGTTGTGATCCCAAATTAAGCTCAAAATCCCGAAAAACGGCTTCTATAAGCCAGAAAACGCATTTTAAAGTTGTGATCCCAAATTAAGCTCAGAATCCCGAAAAACGGCTTCTATTAGCCAGAAAACGCATTTTAAAGTTGTGATCCCAAATTAAGCTCAGAATCCCGAAAAACGGCTTCTATAAGCCAGAAAACGCATTTTAAAGTTGTGATCCCAAATTAAGCTCAGAATCCCGAAAAACGGCTTCTAAAGGCCAGAAAACGCATTTTAAAGTTGTGATCCCAAATTAAGCTCAGAATCCCGAAAAACGGCTTCTAAAGGCCATAAAACGCATTTTAAAGTTGTGATCCCAAATTAAGCTCAGAATCCCGAAAAACGGCTTCTAAAGGCCAGAAAACGCATTTTAAAGTTGTGATCCCAAATTAAGCTCAGAATCCCGAAAAACGGCTTCTAAAGGCCAGAAAACGCATTTTAAAGTTGTGATCCCAAATTAAGCTCAAAATCCCGAAAAACGGCTTCTATAAGCCAGAAAACGCATTTTAAAGTTGTGATCCCAAATTAAGCTCAGAATCCCGAAAAACGGCTTCTAAAGGCCAGAAAACGCATTTTAAAGTTGAGATCCCAAATTAAGCTCAGAATCCCGAAAAACGGCTTCTAAAGGCCAGAAAACGCATTTTAAAGTTGTGATCCCAAATTAAGCTCAGAATCCCGAAAAACGGCTTCTAAAGGCCAGAAAACGCATTTTAAAGTTGTGATCCCAAATTAAGCTCAGAATCCCGAAAAACGGCTTCTAATGGCCAGAAAACGCATTTTAAAGTTGTGATCCCAAATTAAGCTCAGAATCCCGAAAAACGGCTTCTAAAGGCCAGAAAACGCATTTTAAAGTTGTGATCCCAAATTTAGCTCAGAATCCCGAAAAAACGGCTTCTAAAGGCCAGAAAACGCATTTTAAAGTTGTGATCCCAAATTAAGCTCAGAATCCCGAAAAACGGCTTCTAAAAGCCAGAAAACGCATTTTAAAGTTGAGATCCCAAATTAAGCTCAGAATCCCGAAAAACGGCTTCTAAAGGCCAGAAAACGCATTTTAAAGTTGTGATCCCAAATTAAGCTCAGAATCCCGAAAAACGGCTTCTATAAGCCAGAAAACGCATTTTAAAGTTGTGATCCCAAATTAAGCTCAGAATCCCGAAAAACGGCTTCTAAAGGCCAGAAAACGCATTTTAAAGTTGTGATCCCAAATTAAGCTCAGAATGCCGAAAAACGGCTTCTAAAGGCCAGAAAACGCATTTTAAAGTTGTGATCCCAAATTAAGCTCAGAATCCCGAAAAACAGCTTCTACAGGCCAGAAAATGCATTTTAAAGTTGTGATCCCAAATTAAGCTCAGAATCCCGAAAAACGGCTTCTAAAGGCCAGAAAACGCATTTTAAAGTTGTGATCCCAAATTAAGCTCAGAATCCCGAAAAACGGCTTCTAAAGGCCAGAAAACGCATTTTAAAGTTGTGATCCCAAATTAAGCTCAGAATCCCGAAAAACGGCTTCTAAAGGCCAGAAAACGCATTTTAAAGTTGTGATCCCAAATTAAGCTCAGAATCCCGAAAAACGGCTTCTAATGGCCAGAAAACGCATTTTAAAGTTGTGATCCCAAATTAAGCTCAGAATCCCGAAAAACGGCTTCTAAAGGCCAGAAAACGCATTTTAAAGTTGTGATCCCAAATTTAGCTCAGAATCCCGAAAAAACGGCTTCTAAAGGCCAGAAAACGCATTTTAAAGTTGTGATCCCAAATTAAGCTCAGAATCCCGAAAAACGGCTTCTAAAGGCCAGAAAACGCATTTTAAAGTTGTGATCCCAAATTAAGCTCAGAATCCCGAAAAACGGCTTCTAAAGGCCAGAAAACGCATTTTAAAGTTGTGATCCCAAATTAAGCTCAGAATCCCGAAAAACGGCTTCTAAAGGCCAGAAAACGCATTTTAAAGTTGTGATCCCAAATTAAGCTCAGAATCCCGAAAAACGGCTTCTATAAGCCAGAAAACGCATTTTAAAGTTGTGATCCCAAATTAAGCTCAGAATCCCGAAAAACGGCTTCTAAAGGCCAGAAAACGCATTTTAAAGTTGTGATCCCAAATTAAGCTCAGAATCCCGAAAAACGGCTTCTAAAGGCCAGGAAACGCATTTTAAAGTTGTGATCCCAAATTAAGCTCAGAATCCCGAAAAACGGCTTCTAAAGGCCAGAAAACGCATTTTAAAGTTGTGATCCCAAATTAAGCTCAGAATGCCGAAAAACGGCTTCTAAAGGCCAGAAAACGCATTTTAAAGTTGTGATCCCAAATTAAGCTCAGAATCCCGAAAAACAGCTTCTACAGGCCAGAAAATGCATTTTAAAGTTGTGATCCCAAATTAAGCTCAGAATCCCGAAAAACGGCTTCTAAAGGCCAGAAAACGCATTTTAAAGTTGTGATCCCAAATTAAGCTCAGAATCCCGAAAAACGGCTTCTAAAGGCCAGAAAACGCATTTTAAAGTTGTGATCCCAAATTAAGCTCAGAATCCCGAAAAACGGCTTCTAAAGGCCAGAAAACGCATTTTAAAGTTGTGATCCCAAATTAAGCTCAGAATCCCGAAAAACGGCTTCTAAAGGCCAGAAATCGCATTTTAAAGTTGTGATCCCAAATTAAGCTCAGAATCCCGAAAAACGGCTTCTAAAGGCCAGAAAACGCATTTTAAAGTTGTGATCCCAAATTAAGCTCAGAATCCCGAAAAACGGCTTCTACAGGCCAGAAAATGCATTTTAAAGTTGTGATCCCAAATTAAGCTCAGAATCCCGAAAAACGGCTTCTAAAGGCCAGAAAACGCATTTTAAAGTTGTGATCCCAAATTAAGCTCAGAATCCCGAAAAACGGCTTCTACAGGCCAGAAAATGCATTTTAAAGTTGTGATCCCAAATTAAGCTCAGAATCCCGAAAAACGGCTTCTAAAGGCCAGAAAACGCATTTTAAAGTTGTGATCCCAAATTAAGCTCAGAATCCCGAAAAACGGCTTCTAAAGGCCAGAAAACGCATTTTAAAGTTGTGATCCCAAATTAAGCTCAGAATCCCGAAAAACGGCTTCTACAGGCCAGAAAATGCATTTTAAAGTTGTGATCCCAAATTAAGCTCAGAATCCCGAAAAACGGCTTCTAATGGCCAGAAAACGCATTTTAAAGTTGTGATCCCAAATTAAGCTCAGAATCCCGAAAAACGGCTTCTAATGGCCAGAAAACGCATTTTAAAGTTGTGATCCCAAATTAAGCTCAGAATCCCGAAAAACGGCTTCTAAAGGCCAGAAAACGCATTTTAAAGTTGTGATCCCAAATTAAGCTCAGAATCCCGAAAAACGGCTTCTAAAGGCCAGAAAACGCATTTTAAAGTTGTGATCCCAAATTAAGCTCAGAATCCCGAAAAACGGCTTCTAAAGGCCAGAAAACGCATTTTAAAGTTGTGATCCCAAATTAAGCTCAGAATGCCGAAAAACGGCTTCTAAAGGCCAGAAAACGCATTTTAAAGTTGTGATCCCAAATTAAGCTCAGAATCCCGAAAAACGGCTTCTAAAGGCCAGAAAACGCATTTTAAAGTTGTGATCCCAAATTAAGCTCAGAATCCCGAAAAACGGCTTCTACAGGCCAGAAAATGCATTTTAAAGTTGTGATCCCAAATTAAGCTCAGAATCCCGAAAAACAGCTTCTACAGGCCAGAAAATGCATTTTAAAGTTGTGATCCCAAATTAAGCTCAGAATCCCGAAAAACGGCTTCTAAAGGCCAGAAAACGCATTTTAAAGTTGTGATCCCAAATTAAGCTCAGAATCCCGAAAAACGGCTTCTAAAGGCCAGAAAACGCATTTTAAAGTTGTGATCCCAAATTAAGCTCAGAATCCCGAAAAACGGCTTCTAATGGCCAGAAAACGCATTTTAAAGTTGTGATCCCAAATTAAGCTCAGAATCCCGAAAAACGGCTTCTAAAGGCCAGAAAACGCATTTTAAAGTTGTGATCCCAAATTTAGCTCAGAATCCCGAAAAAACGGCTTCTAAAGGCCAGAAAACGCATTTTAAAGTTGTGATCCCAAATTAAGCTCAGAATCCCGAAAAACGGCTTCTAAAGGCCAGAAAACGCATTTTAAAGTTGTGATCCCAAATTAAGCTCAGAATACCGAAAAACGGCTTCTAAAGGCCAGAAAACGCATTTTAAAGTTGTGATCCCAAATTAAGCTCAGAATACCGAAAAACGGCTTCTAAAGGCCAGAAAACGCATTTTAAAGTTGTGATCCCAAATTAAGCTCAGAATCCCGAAAAACAGCTTCTACAGGCCAGAAAATGCATTTTAAAGTTGTGATCCCAAATTAAGCTCAGAATCCCGAAAAACGGCTTCTAAAGGCCAGAAAACGCATTTTAAAGTTGTGATCCCAAATTAAGCTCAGAATCCCGAAAAACGGCTTCTAAAGGCCAGAAAACGCATTTTAAAGTTGTGATCCCAAATTAAGCTCAGAATCCCGAAAAACGGCTTCTAAAGGCCAGAAAACGCATTTTAAAGTTGTGATCCCAAATTAAGCTCAGAATCCCGAAAAACGGCTTCTAAAGGCCAGAAAACGCATTTTAAAGTTGTGATCCCAAATTAAGCTCAGAATCCCGAAAAACGGCTTCTAATGGCCAGAAAACGCATTTTAAAGTTGTGATCCCAAATTAAGCTCAGAATCCCGAAAAACGGCTTCTAAAGGCCAGAAAACGCATTTTAAAGTTGTGATCCCAAATTAAGCTCAGAATCCCGAAAAACGGCTTCTACAGGCCAGAAAATGCATTTTAAAGTTGTGATCCCAAATTAAGCTCAGAATCCCGAAAAACAGCTTCTACAGGCCAGAAAATGCATTTTAAAGTTGTGATCCCAAATTAAGCTCAGAATCCCGAAAAACGGCTTCTAAAGGCCAGAAAACGCATTTTAAAGTTGTGATCCCAAATTAAGCTCAGAATCCCGAAAAACGGCTTCTAAAGGCCAGAAAACGCATTTTAAAGTTGTGATCCCAAATTAAGCTCAGAATCCCGAAAAACGGCTTCTAATGGCCAGAAAACGCATTTTAAAGTTGTGATCCCAAATTAAGCTCAGAATCCCGAAAAACGGCTTCTAAAGGCCAGAAAACGCATTTTAAAGTTGTGATCCCAAATTTAGCTCAGAATCCCGAAAAAACGGCTTCTAAAGGCCAGAAAACGCATTTTAAAGTTGTGATCCCAAATTAAGCTCAGAATCCCGAAAAACGGCTTCTAAAGGCCAGAAAACGCATTTTAAAGTTGTGATCCCAAATTAAGCTCAGAATACCGAAAAACGGCTTCTAAAGGCCAGAAAACGCATTTTAAAGTTGTGATCCCAAATTAAGCTCAGAATACCGAAAAACGGCTTCTAAAGGCCAGAAAACGCATTTTAAAGTTGTGATCCCAAATTAAGCTCAGAATCCCGAAAAACAGCTTCTACAGGCCAGAAAATGCATTTTAAAGTTGTGATCCCAAATTAAGCTCAGAATCCCGAAAAACGGCTTCTAAAGGCCAGAAAACGCATTTTAAAGTTGTGATCCCAAATTAAGCTCAGAATCCCGAAAAACGGCTTCTAAAGGCCAGAAAACGCATTTTAAAGTTGTGATCCCAAATTAAGCTCAGAATCCCGAAAAACGGCTTCTAAAGGCCAGAAAACGCATTTTAAAGTTGTGATCCCAAATTAAGCTCAGAATCCCGAAAAACGGCTTCTAAAGGCCAGAAAACGCATTTTAAAGTTGTGATCCCAAATTAAGCTCAGAATCCCGAAAAACGGCTTCTAATGGCCAGAAAACGCATTTTAAAGTTGTGATCCCAAATTAAGCTCAGAATCCCGAAAAACGGCTTCTAAAGGCCAGAAAACGCATTTTAAAGTTGTGATCCCAAATTTAGCTCAGAATCCCGAAAAAACGGCTTCTAAAGGCCAGAAAACGCATTTTAAAGTTGTGATCCCAAATTAAGCTCAGAATCCCGAAAAACGGCTTCTAAAGGCCAGAAAACGCATTTTAAAGTTGTGATCCCAAATTAAGCTCAGAATACCGAAAAACTGCTTCTAAAGGCCAGAAAACGCATTTTAAAGTTGTGATCCCAAATTAAGCTCAGAATACCGAAAAACGGCTTCTAAAGGCCAGAAAACGCATTTTAAAGTTGTGATCCCAAATTAAGCTCAGAATCCCGAAAAACAGCTTCTACAGGCCAGAAAATGCATTTTAAAGTTGTGATCCCAAATTAAGCTCAGAATCCCGAAAAACGGCTTCTAAAGGCCAGAAAACGCATTTTAAAGTTGTGATCCCAAATTAAGCTCAGAATCCCGAAAAACGGCTTCTAAAGGCCAGAAAACGCATTTTAAAGTTGTGATCCCAAATTAAGCTCAGAATCCCGAAAAACGGCTTCTAAAGGCCAGAAAACGCATTTTAAAGTTGTGATCCCAAATTAAGCTCAGAATCCCGAAAAACGGCTTCTAATGGCCAGAAAACGCATTTTAAAGTTGTGATCCCAAATTAAGCTCAGAATCCCGAAAAACGGCTTCTAAAGGCCAGAAAACGCATTTTAAAGTTGTGATCCCAAATTTAGCTCAGAATCCCGAAAAAACGGCTTCTAAAGGCCAGAAAACGCATTTTAAAGTTGTGATCCCAAATTAAGCTCAGAATCCCGAAAAACGGCTTCTAAAGGCCAGAAAACGCATTTTAAAGTTGTGATCCCAAATTAAGCTCAGAATCCCGAAAAACGGCTTCTAAAGGCCAGAAAACGCATTTTAAAGTTGTGATCCCAAATTAAGCTCAGAATCCCGAAAAACGGCTTCTAAAGGCCAGAAAACGCATTTTAAAGTTGTGATCCCAAATTAAGCTCAGAATCCCGAAAAACGGCTTCTATAAGCCAGAAAACGCATTTTAAAGTTGTGATCCCAAATTAAGCTCAGAATCCCGAAAAACGGCTTCTAAAGGCCAGAAAACGCATTTTAAAGTTGTGATCCCAAATTAAGCTCAGAATCCCGAAAAACGGCTTCTAAAGGCCAGGAAACGCATTTTAAAGTTGTGATCCCAAATTAAGCTCAGAATCCCGAAAAACGGCTTCTAAAGGCCAGAAAACGCATTTTAAAGTTGTGATCCCAAATTAAGCTCAGAATGCCGAAAAACGGCTTCTAAAGGCCAGAAAACGCATTTTAAAGTTGTGATCCCAAATTAAGCTCAGAATCCCGAAAAACAGCTTCTACAGGCCAGAAAATGCATTTTAAAGTTGTGATCCCAAATTAAGCTCAGAATCCCGAAAAACGGCTTCTAAAGGCCAGAAAACGCATTTTAAAGTTGTGATCCCAAATTAAGCTCAGAATCCCGAAAAACGGCTTCTAAAGGCCAGAAAACGCATTTTAAAGTTGTGATCCCAAATTAAGCTCAGAATCCCGAAAAACGGCTTCTAAAGGCCAGAAAACGCATTTTAAAGTTGTGATCCCAAATTAAGCTCAGAATCCCGAAAAACGGCTTCTAAAGGCCAGAAATCGCATTTTAAAGTTGTGATCCCAAATTAAGCTCAGAATCCCGAAAAACGGCTTCTAAAGGCCAGAAAACGCATTTTAAAGTTGTGATCCCAAATTAAGCTCAGAATCCCGAAAAACGGCTTCTACAGGCCAGAAAATGCATTTTAAAGTTGTGATCCCAAATTAAGCTCAGAATCCCGAAAAACGGCTTCTAAAGGCCAGAAAACGCATTTTAAAGTTGTGATCCCAAATTAAGCTCAGAATCCCGAAAAACGGCTTCTACAGGCCAGAAAATGCATTTTAAAGTTGTGATCCCAAATTAAGCTCAGAATCCCGAAAAACGGCTTCTAAAGGCCAGAAAACGCATTTTAAAGTTGTGATCCCAAATTAAGCTCAGAATCCCGAAAAACGGCTTCTAAAGGCCAGAAAACGCATTTTAAAGTTGTGATCCCAAATTAAGCTCAGAATCCCGAAAAACGGCTTCTACAGGCCAGAAAATGCATTTTAAAGTTGTGATCCCAAATTAAGCTCAGAATCCCGAAAAACGGCTTCTAATGGCCAGAAAACGCATTTTAAAGTTGTGATCCCAAATTAAGCTCAGAATCCCGAAAAACGGCTTCTAAAGGCCAGAAAACGCATTTTAAAGTTGTGATCCCAAATTAAGCTCAGAATCCCGAAAAACGGCTTCTAAAGGCCAGAAAACGCATTTTAAAGTTGTGATCCCAAATTAAGCTCAGAATCCCGAAAAACGGCTTCTAAAGGCCAGAAAACGCATTTTAAAGTTGTGATCCCAAATTAAGCTCAGAATGCCGAAAAACGGCTTCTAAAGGCCAGAAAACGCATTTTAAAGTTGTGATCCCAAATTAAGCTCAGAATCCCGAAAAACGGCTTCTAAAGGCCAGAAAACGCATTTTAAAGTTGTGATCCCAAATTAAGCTCAGAATCCCGAAAAACGGCTTCTACAGGCCAGAAAATGCATTTTAAAGTTGTGATCCCAAATTAAGCTCAGAATCCCGAAAAACAGCTTCTACAGGCCAGAAAATGCATTTTAAAGTTGTGATCCCAAATTAAGCTCAGAATCCCGAAAAACGGCTTCTAAAGGCCAGAAAACGCATTTTAAAGTTGTGATCCCAAATTAAGCTCAGAATCCCGAAAAACGGCTTCTAAAGGCCAGAAAACGCATTTTAAAGTTGTGATCCCAAATTAAGCTCAGAATCCCGAAAAACGGCTTCTAAAGGCCAGAAAACGCATTTTAAAGTTGTGATCCCAAATTAAGCTCAGAATCCCGAAAAACGGCTTCTAAAGGCCAGAAAACGCATTTTAAAGTTGTGATCCCAAATTTAGCTCAGAATCCCGAAAAAACGGCTTCTAAAGGCCAGAAAACGCATTTTAAAGTTGTGATCCCAAATTAAGCTCAGAATCCCGAAAAACGGCTTCTAAAGGCCAGAAAACGCATTTTAAAGTTGTGATCCCAAATTAAGCTCAGAATACCGAAAAACGGCTTCTAAAGGCCAGAAAACGCATTTTAAAGTTGTGATCCCAAATTAAGCTCAGAATCCCGAAAAACGGCTTCTAAAGGCCAGAAAACGCATTTTAAAGTTGTGATCCCAAATTAAGCTCAGAATCCCGAAAAACGGCTTCTAAAGGCCAGAAAACGCATTTTAAAGTTGTGATCCCAAATTAAGCTCAGAATCCCGAAAAACGGCTTCTAAAGGCCAGAAAACGCATTTTAAAGTTGTGATCCCAAATTAAGCTCAGAATCCCGAAAAACGGCTTCTAAAGGCCAGAAAACGCATTTTAAAGTTGTGATCCCAAATTAAGCTCAGAATCCCGAAAAACGGCTTCTACAGGCCAGAAAATGCATTTTAAAGTTGTGATCCCAAATTAAGCTCAGAATCCCGAAAAACAGCTTCTACAGGCCAGAAAATGCATTTTAAAGTTGTGATCCCAAATTAAGCTCAGAATCCCGAAAAACGGCTTCTAAAGGCCAGAAAACGCATTTTAAAGTTGTGATCCCAAATTAAGCTCAGAATCCCGAAAAACGGCTTCTAAAGGCCAGAAAACGCATTTTAAAGTTGTGATCCCAAATTAAGCTCAGAATCCCGAAAAACGGCTTCTACAGGCCAGAAAACGCATTTTAAAGTTGTGATCCCAAATTAAGCTCAGAATCCCGAAAAACGGCTTCTAAAGG
This sequence comes from Uranotaenia lowii, assembly GCF_029784155.1. NCBI lineage: Eukaryota > Metazoa > Arthropoda > Insecta > Diptera > Culicidae > Uranotaenia > Uranotaenia lowii. Next base: position 69,709,662 of record NC_073693.1, on the reverse strand, counting down.
CCAGAAAACGCATTTTAAAGTTGTGATCCCAAATTAAGCTCAGAATCCCGAAAAACGGCTTCTAAAGGCCAGAAAACGCATTTTAAAGTTGTGATCCCAAATTTAGCTCAGAATCCCGAAAAAACGGCTTCTAAAGGCCAGAAAACGCATTTTAAAGTTGTGATCCCAAATTAAGCTCAGAATCCCGAAAAACGGCTTCTAAAGGCCAGAAAACGCATTTTAAAGTTGTGATCCCAAATTAAGCTCAGAATCCCGAAAAACGGCTTCTATAAGCCAGAAAACGCATTTTAAAGTTGTGATCCCAAATTTAGCTCAGAATCCCGAAAAACGGCTTCTAAAGGCCAGAAAACGCATTTTAAAGTTGTGATCCCAAATTAAGCTCAGAATCCCGAAAAACGGCTTCTATAAGCCAGAAAACGCATTTTAAAGTTGTGATCCCAAATTTAGCTCAGAATCCCGAAAAACGGCTTCTAAAGGCCAGAAAACGCATTTTAAAGTTGTGATCCCAAATTAAGCTCAGAATCCCGAAAAACGGCTTCTAAAGGCCAGGAAACGCATTTTAAAGTTGTGATCCCAAATTAAGCTCAGAATCCCGAAAAACGGCTTCTAAAGGCCAGAAAACGCATTTTAAAGTTGTGATCCCAAATTAAGCTCAGAATCCCGAAAAACGGCTTCTAAAGGCCAGAAAACGCATTTTAAAGTTGTGATCCCAAATTAAGCTCAGAATCCCGAAAAACAGCTTCTACAGGCCAGAAAATGCATTTTAAAGTTGTGATCCCAAATTAAGCTCAGAATCCCGAAAAACGGCTTCTAAAGGCCAGAAAACGCATTTTAAAGTTGTGATCCCAAATTAAGCTCAGAATCCCGAAAAACGGCTTCTAAAGGCCAGAAAACGCATTTTAAAGTTGTGATCCCAAATTAAGCTCAGAATCCCGAAAAACGGCTTCTAAAGGCCAGAAAACGCATTTTAAAGTTGTGATCCCAAATTAAGCTCAGAATCCCGAAAAACGGCTTCTAAAGGCCAGAAATCGCATTTTAAAGTTGTGATCCCAAATTAAGCTCAGAATCCCGAAAAACGGCTTCTAAAGGCCAGAAAACGCATTTTAAAGTTGTGATCCCAAATTAAGCTCAGAATCCCGAAAAACGGCTTCTACAGGCCAGAAAATGCATTTTAAAGTTGTGATCCCAAATTAAGCTCAGAATCCCGAAAAATGGCTTCTAAAGGCCAGAAAACGCATTTTAAAGTAGTGATCTCAAATTAAACCAGAAACCTGAGCAAAAATTTATCCGTGTTATAACCACCTTAGTGTGCTTTCTATAAATAATCTTGGCTCTGATGGTATACGTATAAGTATGGCAATTCAATTAAGCTTTTTCTTAAGAGTTTCTTAAATGTCCCGCTTTTTTCAGCTGTGTCCCGCTTTTTTGTCGTGAAATGTCCCGCTTTTTTTCTGAAAGTATCTGGCATGCCTATCTTAACATAATGTTTAAAAGGCCAGTGTCACATGGCTAAAAGGTGCGTTCGCACTTACCGCGGTAGTGTCGTTTGCACTTGCCCTACAGTGTGAATTGACAAGGGCGAATATTATCTTCATCACTTTCAGGGTGTAGGGGAACATGCTATATTATGCCCCATCTAAGCAAATAGCCAATTTGGCCATGAACATTTCGAATAAAAGAGGAGTAAACTTGTTGAAGAAAAGTGCCTTCTACAAAAGCATATAATTTTTTCAATATGTAGGTTCTTAAATTTACTTAGTTGCTCAAAATTTTCTAAAACCCTATTAAGAGCCGAGAAATACTTAAATATTCCAACCCCTCAAGTTCTGCCATGTCAGAAATTATTCGATCTTTTAACGGAGCTTCGCTTCTAATGAGCTTAAATTGCTCTTGATTTGGTCTTTCGATCGTGACCTCATGTAACATCGGCTTATCCAGGTAAAAGGCGAGAGTCACTGCCCAAGAAATAACTGATAAATTTTGCACGAATCTTCGGCGTTGATGAAAAGAATTTTTTTTTTCGAAAAGAGTTAAACACTGTACACCAGGACTAACAAGTTCATCTTAGTTTTGGACAAATTTGATTACCTACTGTTGAAAATGACAGTTTCGCCTGACGGCCGAATACTCGGTATAGCTTAAATATTTATTCAATTAAATGTATATTTGTACCTACCACCTTTGAACATAAATTTAAATTTGGTATAATGCGGCGTTTCGAACACAGAAGATGGTGAAATCCTCGGACGTTTGGGAATGTTTAAAAAATAAAACATCAACAAAGTTTTTTTTTTCATTACATGAAATGGTGCACTTTGTTATATTTTTGTGTTGCGCCTTAATGGAAGATGAGAAAAAAATGGAAATGTGTAGGGTAGATCTCATTCGCTTTTCTACTTAGCATATAAGTATACCAATATAAATCTATCAGCCTATTTACACAGCACAAACAGTGAACTAAATTACTTCTATTAGATAGAGACAATGTTTCGATATTTCGAGTCTTTTTTCTGATGAATTTACGGCTTCAATACTCAAACAAAGCTAAGTAATGATGAATTTCGTATCTTTGTGTTTAAGGTTTTTCTGTGTGTTTCAGTAAATATAATATTTAAATAATGCAACTAAACCTACTGAGTCGTGTTCATCTCTCTCTCTTGTTCTATATTCTCGATTTCCATTCATTATTAAGCCTAGCTATTCTCACGTGTATAATTTCAGTACAACGGTTTGTAGTTGTTTCAAAACTTTAGAAGAAAAAAAAATAACAACATTTTACTATGCTGTCATGTAACGCAAATACTTGAGAGCTATACACACCATTTGGGAACCAAACGGCTCACGAGTCTAGGTCGATAACTTCATCTTTTATACTAACGTAGGGATGTAGAATCTGAGGCAAGATTTCCGAATCGTCATCTTCTTCGTCCTCCATGCGCGGCCGCTTGGAGGCGAATTCTTCGAACGAAATGTTATTGCTGTCGGAGTTTTCCCCGTTGAAGAAGCCCGAGTTTTCCAAACTGGACCGGCTGCTCTCGTTCAGCAGTTGCTGTTGTTGTTGCTGCTGTTGGGTGAAGTGCATCTTGATGACGTGCTTCGAAAAGTTTGAGATCACGAAACGATCGCCCTTCTTGGTCGGCAGTTTCGACACTTTAATCTGAACCGCACACATGGGACACTTGATGAAGGCGTTGTAGCCGTTTAGTTCGTACGTCACATTGATCATCTCCTCGGTCAGCTGTAGCTTGATCGGTTGTTTCTCACTCCACATTTCGATCAGCTTGATGATGATGTTCTGTATTTTCTTGATGCGAGCTTCGTCGCTGAGAGGCGGAAACATGGTGGCCTGTTCGAAGGCAAATGGTGGATTTTTGTTCGAGGCCGGTTTAATGTCGGCCAACATTTCTGGCAGCAGATCGGGCTGCTGATTGATAAGCTCCTGCTGGTGTTGAGCTTGCTGTAGCTGAAGTTGATGCATAAGAGCACGTTGTTCACGGATTTCTCGGACCAAGTTGATGTCAGCTATTCGGTCGGGTCGTTCGACCTTTTCCACCGGTGGCAGAGGTCGTTCAACCATCCTTGGAGGTTGATGAAGTGCTTGCTGTGCTGCCTGGTGGTGGTGTTGTTGCTGAGCTTGATGATGGTTCGGCACGTGATGCCCATGATGGTTGTTGAGCATCGGTTCCGCACGCTGCAGTTCATTGGCTGCATTGGTGTAGTTTAGGTAGGCACTCATTTGGATCAGCAACTTCCGGTGGCCAGGAACGAGCCGGAATTCCCGTGCCGGGTCACTGCAGAATATGTGGAAATAGAACTGGGTCGGTGGCACCAAGTGGACCAGCTCTTCCCGTGCGAAGCGTTCCATGTCCACGAAATCGTCATCGTTGAGACTTCGCAAACTGCTCTCCTGCTCGTAGCCGCACATTTTCAGCAAGTTCTTCAGGTATATCGGCACCGGACCGCAAACCCGTTCAATGCGGGACCAATTGATGGAACTTGGTTTTTTGGCGATCGGATTTTTTTCCTAGAAAAAAAAAGACAGGGTTAATCGAATAGTAAACGTATGAAGCTTAGTTAGAAATGGGACAGTGCGCGTATCACGAAAACCATTTATTTGATCTAAAAAAAAATGAAGGAAATCAAGGTAATCTTATTATTTTCATAGAAAAATATAAAAACAAATTTTTTGTCAGAATAATTGTGTTGAATTCTTAGTATCTCGGTCAGCGCACACTTTTTTTCAGTTATGTGTTGATCAGATTTTTCCAGTAATACTTCATTTAATCGATGATTTCGGTGACTACATCCTTCCTCTTTATTTTTTGCTACTGTTTTGACCAATTATTCTTCTAATTTGCCAGAAATTGGAGTCAATTTGGTGGGTTCAGCTGTTTCAAATTTACCAAAACTTGATTATTTTTGTGCAACTGAAACACGTTTTTACTTAAAAGTCGGCTAGCAAAATCAGACAAAAGCATAGTAGAATCTTCAAAAGACTCAATTAGAAATAAAATCGATTAGTTTAGATCGTAAATAGCGCAGTTTTCAAACAAGGCTACTCTTTTTAGGCTTTTTGAATCATCTAAATTCAGAGATTTCGTTAAGATGATTTAGTTTTTTTTCCATAGGGACAGAGTTTTGCCAAATTATGACATTTTGCCTAAAACAACTAGCAAATATAAACTTGTCAGAAGCAGATTCAACTGCCGTAACTTGTGAAACATTGTTTTGATCGCAAATTTTGTCGTCCATCAAAATTTATCTTACGCATTTGCTTGGCTGTGGCTAGACAGCTTACGAGCACTGGAACTGGCAAAAATTTGTTGTTTGAGGTTTAGTTCACATGATAAATTGCTGGGCAACAATTGGTTATTCATAATTTAAAACGCAGGTATAGCCTTGAATTTCGTGATGATTTTTATCCGTGGTTTTCGATCATGTGCATAACTCTAAAACTTGACCGTAAAACGGGGTAACATTGAACATCGGGGTAGCTTTGATCAACATGAAATTTTTCCACATAATCATCAATTACTGAGTCTAAAGTTAAAATATCTGAAAACTTTTCTACGTTTGAAAACCTATATTAGTTGAGTTTCAAATTGGGAAAAAATTGGTTTGTTTTTGAAAATTTCAAATGTAAGTAAAAATGTAATTTAAAAATCTTGAAATATTCATTTTTTCGAAGAATCGGAAACAAACACCCTTCCTAAGGAAATCAAAGCTTTAAGAAGCAGCAATTTGATGTATGTGAGAGTTCGACTATTGTCTTCAGTAAATATATTGTTTTGGTGTAGTTTTTGTTGTATTTTGAGGTAAATTTTTGGTATTTAAAAAATAGAGACGTTCTAGAGACATAAAAATCCCTTCCAAATGGTAAAGTTTGAAGGAAAAAATTAAAGAGGAGCAAAGTAAGGGCCTAGAGAATTGAATGAAGACAAAATTTCATTTTTTTTTCGTAGTTAAATTTTAAAAGTAATGTTGAAAAATAGAGCCCCTTAATTTATGCAGCATCATTGTCCACCTTTCAATTTTAATTGTTGTTCGGCCTTAACACATTAAGGTCCGCGATGTTGTTGTTTTTGGACCGCGAAGAAATCTTCTGAAGATGTTTCGTATCATTTATGATCAAGGAAACTCGTTAAAATCGTCAAAATAGAGACTGATCAATGTTATCCCAAAGTATCAAATTCTGAACAGAGACGAAATCGATTTTTAAATCAAATTTAATGTAGTTTGTAGTTGTAGCATTTTTTACGTTCATAGGAGTCCAGTACTGGTTTTAAAAATATGAAACATGCCACATTCCCCTTAATAGGAAAAAAAATAAAAAATATTGAAAAAAGTGATCAATTCGACCCCGTTTTACGGTAGTCATCGAATAGACCCGGCAGCAATATCAACTCTGAAAAAATTGGCAGATAATTATTGTTGTAAAAATGTACAGCTTTCAAAATCTATATATATAAAAAGCAATTTCTGTATGTTTGTTTGTTTGTTTGTTTGTTTCTTTGTTTGTCCTCTATAGACTCAGCCGTCTTAAGAGCTAGAGAGCTGCTCATTAGGACCAGGAAGGATGAAAATTGTTTTCAGATTTTCGGATGACCCCTTCTGAAGGGGGTCGTCCATACAAGACAAATATTGTTTTCGCGATATTGACGTTACTTTTCGTCGGATCGTGTTGAAAATTTGCACATAAGTGTTTTGAAAGACGAGCAATCGATTTCTGGTGTTAAATTTTGTGTAAGGGGTCAGCCAAAGGGGCCGTCCATATAAACTGTTCACTGTTTTTGCGATATGGACGTATTCAAATGAAAATTTGTACACGAGAGTTTTGATTGACGTGCAATCGATTCGAAGTATCATGGACGATTACTTTGCATGGGTCCGTAAAGAACCCTAAAAAATTGTTGTTCAGTAAGGGTCATCGAAAGAAGTAATTGTTTACAAAAGTTGTCACTTAAAGGCCTAAGCTTTAAAAAAAATGTCGGTAATCAAAATCTAAAGGCTATATCCTCAGTACAGCTCAAAGTTCATAATTTTAACAAACAAATGTGCATGAAAAAACAGACTAACAGACTGAAAGGTAATTAAATATTGTAAAGTTTGTAAAATTTTGGTTATGTTCTGAAATCTAGCGAGATCTGATGTGTGTATAAATTATGAAAACAATTCGATTGACCAATCGTTTTCAATATTGAGATCCAAATTTTCTTGGATCTCATTTAAAAATTGCACAAGAACCGACCTCCGATTTCCAACTGTGTTTGCTTAATAGATCCATAAAAACAGAATTCGGTGGAAAAACGATTCGAGGTAAAAATATTTTCTTTTCCATCATTAAAAGTACAAAGCAAAAAAAAGGGCTCCAGTAAAGACTGTTTCATTCCCCGCAGTAAATAAAAATGCTATCTCGTTCCAATCAACTGCCAACGTTGGCCGTTCTTCTCATCACCCTGTTTCGTGATATTCATCCCACGGTACTCTGTATTACATTATGAGCAGCATATTCTGTGAAGTTCCATCATTACTTCTGCTGTCGGGCCTGTTTTATTCCATTCTTCGTTCGAACCAGCCATGAAACGGGCAGCTGTATTCGGTGAAGTAATTTCCGATGCTAGCTGTTGTCTGTTGCTCCCACTTTTTTTCCAACCCAAGTTCCAAAAGAAACATCCGAGAAATTCTCGCATTTCTTGCTACATCACAGCCGAAGAAACTGAGCAAGACGCTGGTGCTGCTGCTGCTCGGAGAAAATGACTCAACGGAAACCTCCTGGAACATGTGGTTGGTTTTTTTTTTTGAACTTCTTGCATCTGGTGCCGGTGGTGGGCAATTTTAGAAAAATAACTAAAATTTTGAATTGTTTTCGAGGCCTCAGTACTCAAACATAAACGAGGATGATAACAAATTATGCCAAAAAAATTCTTCTTGAATACCCTGGAAAATTTTAAAAATTATTTTTCATTGAAAATCAATCAATCAAAATCATGGTGATGATTTAAAAAACCTGAATTTTCATTAAAAAGATGCCGGATCAACCCCAATTCTTCCTAATATTTTTAATTCCCAGCTGAATTATGTACCTTAAAATTGGGTTAATAGGGACGCAAATGGGAAAAATGGTTGTGATCCGAATATCAGCATTCTACACATTATTCTTCCTCCTTTTAGGACCAAAAGATCCTTGATCAATTGTCATCATTATTATTAAAATATAAATTTAATTTACTTCATGTTGCTTAGATAAATAAAAAAAAAGTTTTTTGAGGCATAATAAATCCGCCAAACTTCATACTGTGCCAAATGTTTTTTGGCAATAGTGATGAAACATGTCTACCATTTGGAGAGATGCCGCCGTCATGTGCTGCCTACCGTGGCCTAGAGGATAGCGTTCATGTCTTCAAGCCAGAGGTCATGAGATCGAATCTCGGTCACGGCATACATAGTATTCTTTCTGTGGGTTGGTGGTTTTAGCATTTGTTAGATGGTAGCCAACATATGCTTGAAAAATTTACGCCTTAGATTTAAGTAAATTATACCTCTTCAAAGAAACATGAAGTATCACCACTGAGATCCTATATGTATGTGTGTGTTCGAAAATCTTTCAATATGATTTTGGCGAAGAAAGGAAAAAAAATCATTTAAACTGCTTCGAACGGTGACACATTTTAATAACACATTTTTTGGCCCTCCAATCGTGGGGTTAATCGGGACATGCCCATAAAAGTGTTCGAAATCTCCCAACATTGTGGAAAACAATGTAGATTTGAAGAAAATTTACTTTCAAGATGATCCTAGCTAGAAAAAGCAGGCGCTCAAAGAGCATCTTTTGACTGTCAACAGAAATTTTACGGAAATAGTTCAAAAATTGTCCCGATTCACCCCATTTACGGTATTCAGAATGACTTGGTGAAGAAATTGAAATTTTGGAATTAAACTCACAATCAAAATTATAAGTCATCTTGACAATTATATCTTGATTGTGAAACTCATTTACGATCTGAATCTGAATCTGAATTTTGAACACATATTCGTATTAAATAAAAATTGTGCACCTGAACTCAGTATTCGCATTTTTTATCTGTTTCCAAATTTTAATGCAATTTCTGAAATACACAGAAAAAAAACTATTCCTGAGTTAAGATTCCTAATCAGCGTTTTCATTACGAGCCAAGAATCGAAATTTGTTAGAGACTCTCACCATGAATCTATAATTTTAATGCTGAATTTATTATTTGAATTATAAATTTAAATCCAACTAGCATAGCAAACTTGAATTGAAATGTGAATAAAATGAAAAAATGATCAACCTGATTCTGAGTTTAAATTCTGCATAAAACTTATTTTTTGCATTTTTTAATGCGAATTAAAAAAAATTAAATTGAGAACTTCGAATAGATATCAAAGAAAAACTTAGGATGGTTTCTTATTTTTTTTTCATATTTGAAAACATATTATATGAATCTTGAAAAGGCATGTGATTCTCGAAAATCATTAGTCAAATTGTGAAATGCTAAACCAAACTTGAACGGTTTAAAAAAAGTTTTTCATTTCTATTATTTAATAATGATTCGAACCAAACATCTTAAATTCAAACTGGATATTGAATCAGAAATATGAAAAATAGAACAACAATTAAGATTTTGATAATATGAAACCAGAACTTCCGGAATGGGTATAATCTCCTTCAAATTTAATGTTCAGAAACGAGTTTCTATCAACAAGCAAAAATTTTTTGAAAAACTGAAGCAGGATTCTGAACCTGTGATTAATTTCCGAGGTTTTGGCACTATCTCTGAGTAAAGATTGTTACTCTTGAATAACCTCACTCAATGATCGAAATTTGATGAAGAATTTCAACTTTTGAGTGTAGAGTAGAATATTTCACTTGTTTTTCAGGACCCTGCTGGGGAGTTAAACCCCCAAACCCAACGAACCATCCTTTTTTCAAATCAAGACTATTTTTGATTACGTTTCCTGTTTCCTGAAGCTTGACCTTCAAAATAACTCAAAAAATTTAAATTGGTCGAAGTTATAACGATTGTCCTCCTTCGACACAAAAACAATATATTTGACTTTTTATCAATTCCTCACAGTTTTTTTGCGTAATGGCACGAATCCAGATCCAGCAAAAACAGAATATAAACTTTTTGGTCCCTATTGAAGGGCTTTGCAGGGAACAAAAGTCGCATTTAGAGGCAGTTGTCTTTGTATATTTATCCATTCATCGTGTCCATCGTTACAAGACATCAAATTTTTCAATTTTTTCTTCTTGTTTATCTCCGGAGTGAGACTTGTCAACGAAAAGTTTTTGGCCGTAAACCTGCCAGGTGACCGCTAAATAGTTCGTTTGCTGTCCATTACGAAATTTTTAACATAATCTTTCCACTATAGCAGTTCAAATATTTTGCGCACGATTTAACCACCGTATTTCGTTCATTTTACCGGTGGGCAGCTTTTCTACCTTGTAGAAATGAAGCTAGGTCTATTTATCAGTCAACTAGACGAACCAGTCAAAAAAGTGCATCGTTTTGTATCACTTCCTCTATTGATATTTTCGGATTGAACTTGAAAAAACCTCTCCTATTCCTAAACTTCATGATTTTAGAGTCCTGAACTCGAATTTTTAGTCAAATTTGATTATATGGTGTTTAAAATGTGTAAGGTTTAAGTGAAATCAATCATTGATAACTGATTAACTATCCATCCTACATATAAAAAAAATATCTACTCAAAAATCAGAATTTGATTAAATAAGGAAGAATATTTTCATGATGATAACGCATAATACAACCAAAAATTGCTGCAATTTGTGCTTAATGCGTTATGACATCACGAATATATCAAAACCTAAAAGTTTTAAACGTTTTCATTTGATTTGAATTTAAAACAAAGTTTGTTGCAACTCACCCCTTTTTTAGTAGGTTGAAAATCGTATGTTTTTGTAAATTAAAAAATAACTGGGAAAAAGAATATTTTTCTAACTACGTAAATTTGAAGTTCCATCAACCTTTAATCTTTTGATGTGATTATCTGTGGACATTAAGTTTTTAGAAGCCATTGAAGTTAAAAAGTGTTGCATGGTGCCTCAGTTGACAGTATTCCAGAAATTCAAAAATGAAGAAAACTTGGAAAACATTCAAATAGTTATAGTTTTATTTTTTGTTTTGATCCCTTTATCAATAAATTTATTCTCATTTTTATAAAGATTATTTCAATGGAGTTTGTTATGATAATTTTATAATATAATATATTTTATAATTTAATAATAATAAACAAATGATATCATTAGGATTTCCAGAAGCTGACTTTTCAGGTTTTGTAAAAAAAATATTGGAATAGCTTGTAGACTGCACGTTGGAAAAATCCTTTCACAAATCTTTTAATTTTTTTTTTTGAAGATCTTCATAATTAGGTACTATCTACACTAGATTTTGATCTTAGTGTTATTGCTTTTATCAATTGTTCAAATTTTTCCCAAAAATCTTAGAATTCACGAAAAACCGTAATACCTAATTTTGTAATTTAAACTTAAACTTTTAAAAGGCAATTTTCCCATTTGCTGTCAACAACCTTGCCCACCTCTGAACGGTCGCAATTTTCAGCCCGTAGTTTTTTTTTCATCTTTATTTCACTTATTCTGGAGTTCCCATTAAATAAGAGAATACGAGAAAGATTGGGCAAAGGCCACAGTCCTATCAGAGATCGCATAGTAATAAAACGAATGAAAACAGGCAACCAGCATAATAGAACAAACTTTTACATCCAACCATAGACAGGAACGTACCTTCTCATCCAGCTCCAGTTCGCCGAAAGCTGGCCGATCCGTTAGACTCTCCCGGTATTCCTCGTACTTCTGGATGAACTTGGCCCGCTTGCCCACCTTCGGGATTATCTCCTTAATCATGTCGTATTTCAGACACTTGAACGCACCTTCATCGATTTCCTCCTCTGGATTCGGTGCCGATGGAAAGAAACAGAAAAAAAACACAAACAAGTCAGGAAAATGAGTACCTCATGAAACTTCAAGACATCTCTCTAGGAGGAATATACCAGGTTTAATGTCTTTTAGCCCGGTCGAAAAGGCAAAAAGGAAATGAGAATATGGACGTTAAAATTACCGTAATATAAGACAAAGTTTTAATGCTGTTGGTGATAAAACTTTTATGTGTTCATGTTTCCGAGAAGCTTTGGCTTTTGGTCTTATACATATCTGTAGATATGTATAGAAAGTTTTTGTACCACCTCAACTCAAACCCCCCTTCTTCCGATTTACCGATGTAGCCTGACGATTTATCAAACGAATTGCTTTCTACATCAAACTTGCTATATCTAAATATATTTATGTACCCTGGCTGTCGTGGCAAATCGAGTATCTCGTAGTGGTTGGGGGGGAAATATTCCGCCCCGGCAATATTAAAACGGGGACCCGGTATTGCAGCTGGGAAGAGCGAAATATCCGAATAGGGACAGCCAGTATTTTATAATCAACGATAAAGGCGGTAATTTTAAGGAAGAGCGTTTGCGCAGTGCCAAACCTAGCCTGACTGAACACAAGCAAATCCGGAATAAAAGCGATTCGTTTTAAAAATAGGGCCTATTGCGCCCCTTCCCGTTTCTCCCCGAGAGCCTCCTTCAGCGATTCGATTTTTACCTTTGGAGAGCTTTTAATAGATGCTACTATTTTGCTGTAATGAAAAATCATTTAAGTTGCACCATTGACCCGGAGAAATCGATGGCTGTAAATCGTCATATTTTTGTCCATGTTTATGGAAAGTCTGAAAGAAACAGTTGGAATTTTTTAATGTTTTCAAGGTCTTAACATACATTCTGGCGCGAATTTCCCTGTTTATGTTTTGTGATAAATTATTTATTTATTGTTCGTGGTCTTCGACAAGTTAATATCATTTAGACTGATTTCTTAATCTATGCTCAAAACTGTATTACCTAATATTAAAATCGGAACACACAAAAACTTGGTTGAAAAATTTACATGTCATGTGAAATGGGTTGTTAATATCGTTTCTTCCATAATAAATTATTCTTAGAGGTTCAAAACTCCGCAGAAAGCAAGAAGGAACATGATAACCGAGGTTAGCACTGTAAGTATTCCGGGATATAATGTCAAATATAAACAGGCGACTGAGAAGAATAATTCGTGAGCCGATCGGCTCGATGTTCAGGATCCCACATCGGGCATGGTAAGGCTGAAGTCGCTGAAGTTCATTCCAGGGTAAGTAAGGACCTTCATAACCGCTTCTGATGGACTGATTCGAGTAGTTTCATACCGCCGTTTGAGTTTGGTGCCAAGACTTCAATGTTATACTCCAAATCACAGCGGCGAGCGAGCAGTACAATGCCTTCAGAGTGGTAGTATCGCTGAATCTTTTGGTGTTTCTATCCAGAAATACCAGCACTGGTTTTGCCTTTGCCTTGGTTATAGCAAAATGTTCTTTGAAATTTAGAAACTTATCCACAATCACACCCCACGAATGGATTCAACTCACTGAAGTAACATGTTGCTATGTAATGACGCGCGATTTCATCCCTGCTTCTGGTGACTATTAAAAGTTTACATTTTTTTTAAGGGTGTCCCTTTATGTCTAATCATGATTTTGATAAAACCCTGCTCATTGCAAATGACGTTCAAATAGCTGACTTCTGCTGGTTGTTGTTGTTTACAGTTTAACTTTAAATGCTGTGTATCGTAAGCTCCAATTTTCATAATTTTCGGGAATATGAGTAGCATTCCCCCGAAAAAGCGCTCAAACATCGCGCACAAATGATGTAGGGTAACGGACTTATTTTGGACCGGGTACATATTTTGGACCACCTTGCCGCTTTTTTCCAATATTGCACTCAAAAATCATGTTAATCAGGAACATTTTGAACAAATATAGTTAAAGCTACTTCTTTTGATTCTAATCATATCTAACATTTCATTTGAATAAGTTGATAAGGGAGAGAAAATTGAAAATAAAGTTTTGATTTTTCACAGTTGGACCGAATCAAGCCCATTTCAGGAGGACGTGCCATTATTGGAGTCAACAGGTTTTCTGCATAGCTGTGATGTATTTAACAACTACATACATGTTCAAAGATATGCTAAAACACTTGAAAACTAGTTTTCCAGCCCGAAGTACCGAAAAACTTGTTTTAATCTTAATTTGACCCATATCGAAAATAGGTGCTACTTAATTCCATAGGGACTTATTTTGGACCACCCAACATAACCTAAGTATTAAACTTGCTGTTAAATGTTCAGGGACGTAATAAGACGTTGAACGACTATATGAAAGAATTTTGCACACTATTTCAATCACATATTATAAGAGGCGCTTAGTATCAGAGGGGTGCAAGTGCCGAAATGATGATTTCGAGAAAACGGGCCTCAAAGTTTTTTTTCTAAATCAAAATTATGGAATCAATTTTTTTACTAAATTTTCGATGGAGTGTGTCTCAAGAGGTCTAAAATGAACGATTCTGAAAGAAAAACCAAAATTTTTGCGATATTTATGTTAAAACGACGAACTACTTTTATTGATATTTTTCACTTGCACCCTTCTGATCCCAAGAATGACACTTGCACCCTTCTGACTCCATACAATATGATAGCATCCTTTTGGAACCTGTGTGTAACGAGTATTTTCAGTATGATACTAGATGTTTTGTTTTTGTTCACACATTTAATTTTCTGCGTTTTCGGGCTTCAAATTTCTATGCAACTCATAATGAACGAGGTTTGCAAGTTCCACTATCCTAATCCCCAGAATTTGTTGAAAACTTTCAATCTCTCTTTTTTCTTAATGGATACACAAGAATACCTGCATATGTGTTCATTCATTGGAATCAACTGTTTAGCTGGTCGCTTTTTCCGGTAGAACCAACGTACGCTTACCCTTGGTTTCGTAGCTTTTTTCGCAAGATGAGTTTCCAGACTGCCTGATTTCTTGGCGTATTTGGGGTCTTGATGATTGGCCAGTTGACTCTCCAGGAATGGACTCATTCTTGCTAGCAACTGCAGCAGCAGCAACTTCTGATTCTCCAGAAGAACCGTGGGTGTTTAATTTTTCTTTTTTTGGTCTAATTATACCAGGCCTCTTTCCTAAATAGTTATGTGAATATTCCTTAAAAGACTTATTGTAATTTTTTATAAACTACCTGTCGCAACGACTCATCTGAACTTTTCGAAGTTTCATTTTGTTCCGTGAGATAGTATGTGACATCATGATCAGAGCCTGTCGAAAAATCTGAATCCTCTGTGCTTTCATCCGAGAGATTTTTCTTAGATATGTTTGCCAAAAAATTATTGTTAAGTGCGTTTCGTGTTTGCCTTTTATCATTATTAGCATTAGCTAAATTTTCCAAAAAAATATATATATTTTAGAATTTTTTGTATACATAACAATGAGTTTTTCATGCCGACGAAGTTACACCTGAATCTATTTTCATCACTTCTCTATCTGGAGACTTTGGATTATCCTGGTCTGAACCAGTAGAAAATCCTAGTCGGAGCTAGATGATGTTGTTTTCATCTGACAAAAATGTGTACGTTCTAATGAAATCAGCCTAAAAGTATAATCCCTTGGTGTCAGAAGGGTGCAAGTGCACTTGCACCCTTCTGACACCAAACGAAACAGGATTTTCATTAACACGTTTTTTTTATAAATAGCTTAAAAATATGGAAATAATTTTTCTTTTGACCTGTGTCTTCTACAGAATGTTAATCTATACTTTAACTATCCAAAAAACAGTTTATCTCAGTTTTGATAAAAATTCACTTGCACCCCTCTGATCCTAAGGGCCTCATAAATAAAATTTGGAATTTTGGCATTATTTTATTTAATCAACTCGCTAAAGCCCAAGCTGGCCTTTAGACGGGATTCACTTCAATCGGCACAAAACCAAGCCAATCATTGTTTTAACTTACTTTTTGTGCACTATGCTTTAAACAACGTTAATCTACCAATCCATGTTCTTGGCAACTGTTTGATAAACAGTTGTCAAAAGCTAAAAGAAGCTTAAAACATAAAACAACTGGACTTGCACCAATTTTTTAATTAAGTCCTTATTTTTTATGCTTCATGAACAATTATTGACAGTTTTGTATAAAAGTGACCACCATTTAAGGTTGATTTTTAAGAAAAAAAAACTTGGTTAGGTAGAAGAGACGAAATATAAACCTGATGGGGTTTGGAAAAAACGACCGCAAATCGGCAAATATGCAACAAGTTTAATTTTTGTAACAGTTGAATTATTTCAGTCTATAATCAAACAATTTTAATGAAAATGTATTCAACTATAGCTAAATATGTTTCAAAACTTGGGAGAAAATTGTAGAAATGTGAAAAAATTACAAGCGGAAAAGTACTAAAATCTAGTTTTTCAGCCCCTGTGGTTATGTAATTTAAAAAAAAAACTGTTGAAAAATTTAAAAATCTGGCTTCATGGTTAAAAAGATAGAATAATTTTTGCACATTTTTATCATTCTGAATCTATGTTTTCTACAGAACTGAAGCCAAACTAAATCAAATAAAGTTTTTTAAGTCAAAATGCATCAATTGCTCTTGCGGAGTTAATGATGTCAGACTTTCTTAACTTATCATTGGGTTGCCTGGAAGAGATTTGCGTTTTGAATATTGCTCCTAAAGATAAGCCAATTGACCAGTATTTAACACTGCAAAACAAATTTCGTCAAGATTGCAGTATGCTATCGGAATTTTTAAAACATTTGAAACACGCTGTATAACGGAGGAGTTTTTTTTTGTTTTAACTCTATTCTTATCGAACAAACAAAACTTGACTACAAGAATAAGAAACGACAAGATTAACTGAATTATTGGCATAGCAAAATTAAAAAAAAAACTTATTTAGTTTAAGGGTGGTCCAAAATAGGCCAGAAGGTGGTCCAAAATAGAAATCTGGTGGTCCAAAATACCAACCAGAGTAATAATCGAAAAAACGCGTTTTTAGGCTTAAATCTTGTTACATTGCATCAAACGACGATATATTTCGAAAGAAAAAGCCTTGATCTTCGTAATGAAAGGATAAAGCAGTCAAAAATTGTAACATGTACTTTTTTATTTCAGAAAATAGCATAGCCACTTCCCAAAGCGGTCCAAAATAGGTCCGTAACCCTACTTGTGGAATGTTTTGCTTATAACACGACTGGCTGGCGTGTCTCCCGCGCCTTGTCTCACTGATGGTTCTTCGTGAACTGGCTGAGTGCTCACGACACTGTGTGTGCGTGTAGAAAGGGCGATGAAGGGAGATTGTTGACTGAGAGTCTGATGCTCACAAGTCACAATTATCGGCTGCACAGTACTATGCTCAACATTTGGCTGAGTCAATTGGCGAAACTGGAAGAAGCATTGGTGCGGTCTGAAATTCGATTCGAGAGTACGGAGAGGAAAGCAGCTTGGTGGAAAAAAAACAGGGTGAAAATAGGGTCCGGTGGACAAAACTTTGGACCGAAAAGTCAGGACGTGGCCTCTCAGCCCTGTCCGTCGTACCAAGGTAAGATTGAGTCTAAAGACATAAAAAGCAGAAGAACCGAAGTCGAGTCAAAAACAAGCTGCTTTCACCAAACCAAGAGCTCGTAAATTATATGATCAACTGCTGTGCCTGAACTGTCTCCTGTTGTCCATGATCTGCAAACATGATCACTAGACTATCCCAAATTTGTATGGGAAATTAAAAACCTGTGAAATGATATGCTCTACAGGCTAAAATTGATCCTCGGCCTAGTACAAGATCTCATACCAAATTTGGGCCACATCGGATCACGGGAAGGGGTCGCTCAACGAGCCTGAAGTTTGTATGGGATTTGGAAATATTTAGTTCGTGAGTTTCCTTCGGCCGATTTCTTTTGAATACGGTTTCTCCTAAAGCCAAAACTATGACAAACATTTTTTTCTGAAGACTGCATTATAAGATAAGAGTTAAGATAAAAATGTGATTAGGTTTCATAAATGGGCTTACTTTTTTAAGGGTGGTATTCAATTATTCATCAATGTTAATGAGTCGGGACGGTTGAACATATTGACGCCTCATTAACAGAGAGGAATACCACCCTTAAAAATGTTAGCAAATTTTTGAAGCCTAATAACTCCTTTATCTCAACTCTAATCGAAATGCAGTCAGTCTTCGGATGAAATATTTATCATAGTTCGGGCATTAAGAAAAATCGTATTCAAAAGAAATCAACCGAATGAAACTAAAGTTATCGATATAAAACTTATTTTTCATGTTTCCCCGGACAAAATGTCTCAAAATCCCATAACTTCAAGGTCGTTGAGCGATCCCTTCCCGAGATCCGATCTGGCCCAAATTTGGCATGAGATCTTGCTCTAGGCAATTAGTAGGCATAGGATTATTTTAGCCTACAGCGCATAACTTTTCGGGTCGGGTCATTCGGGGCACTCTAATGATCACCCAGTACTGTTTTGGCCGAGTTTGGCATCAGTTCACTACTCAAAGGACACGATGGCTTAGTATAAATACAACAAAGTCCAGATCGTATGGAATAAGATGAATCCACCAAATTGTCCACAAGCGAGACCGATTGAAACAATTGAAAATTGTATTCGAAAAAACATGTGAAGTCTGCACATTCTATCCAAAACTTTGCAAAAGACTGGAAAAAAGTGGTTAAAATCATCGCAAATCGGTCTGTGCTGGAGCTAATGAACAGTCTTCGATCAATAATTCGATTACGGGCCTATGATTGAATGGAATCTAATATTTTATTGATTGACCGTAAAAGAAGACTATAGCGAACATAAAAGAGAAAAAAAAACTCCTAAATTGTGCTTCTACTGTTCCAGTACCAGCCTATAAATTTACTTCCATCGCATTCATTTGGCACCAGAACATAAGCTTTTAGAGATCCTGCTGCAGTGAGGAACAGTCTCAATATTGTAATATTCAGCGGTACCTCAGCGTAGAACACTTATTCAGAATAAATTAGTTCACAAAGGTCGACCATGAACAAGTTGAACAGTAGTGCACCCAAATGACTCCCTAGAGGAACTCCAGAAGAAACTCTCACATTGTCAGGGCAAACTCTTACTTCAGAAATGCTGATGTTCAACAACGAGTTTACTGAAACCAAGTGTTGAGTCCCCGAAGTAATGATGTGGTCAACTAACGAAGTTTCAAAGAACTCTATGCACAGCTGGACAGCTTCTGTCGTATTAGTGGATTGGCGACTTTCATACGACCAATTTTGTGGAAGTCCAGCATAAACTTTTTGGTTCTTTACGTAGCTCCAAAATGATGATGGTTTATCTTTGAATTTACGTTGGATATCGACTAATTAAAGACGATGACTTAAATCTTAAAGTTTTAAGTATGCCAACTCAGTTGGCTCTGACATCTTCTTTCGAGGAATCAGTGGGGTTGCGCCTATGTATTTTTTAGCTTTCCTCAGGCGATTTGGGACCGTTCAAATATTACGTGACGCGTTTAGGGGGGAGGGGAACATAGCAGCTTATAACGCTTTATGGATTTTTGATAGAAAATCTGATGAGAATGTGTTATGCAGGGAGGTAGAAAGGAAGGGGGGGAGGGGGAGTTTAAAATGATCGAAATTTTTAAATTTAGATAACTCACGATTCCACCACGCAAATTTTTTGGACATATGGCGAGGGTGCGTGGGCTCTTTTCTGCTCAGAATGTCATTAATACGAGAGTAAGTAGAAAGCCTCAGTCGCCGAATCTACGTCAGGCGTTTTGGCATATAAAACAGTTGGCCAATATTCCTGCTGTAGTAAAAGCTCGTAAAAGTCGCAATTTTCAAAGCATCTAGTATAACTGAATCGCATAAAATTTCTCAAATTGGTTCAAAATTCTTCGAATATTTGTCCAAATGAATTTCCAAATTAATTAACTGATTTAAGCGTCTGCTGTTATTGAAGGGCGAACACGAAATTGTTGCGAAACTTTCAAAAGGTTAAAGGTTAATTTACCATAGGGGAAGAATCAACCATATTCTTCACACTTTTTCATTGATGTGTATTGTTTACATGTTGTCAAACTTGAATTCGTGTTTTTCGATTTAACGAAAATGGAGGTGAACCAACGCGAGTCGAGATTCTTTCCAAATTCCTGAAATTTCCTGACCTTTCGCACCGGCAGTTGGGAAAAATGTTGAACATTCAACCGTCTCCAGAGTGTTGAAGCGGTTCCAGGAGCGGTTTACTTTGGAACACGGCGAAGGAGCTGGAAGAAAACCGGGACCGGAAAATAAAAAGACCGAGGGAAAGGTGAAGCGGTACAAGGTAAAAACTTCCCAAACCGCGATGAGCGGCAACAATCGACGGCTAAAACTTTGGCACGGCAGCTCTATGAGAAGATGCTGACAAAATATGGCTGCTGTGTGATGGACGACGAAACGTATATAAAAGCCGATTCTAAGCTAACTCCGGTGTTGGAGTTTTTCACCGGCAAAAGCAAGTTCGATGTGGACGACAAATTTAAGAAGAACAAAATTTCGAAGTTCGCCTCTAAATATCTTGTTTGGCAGGCCACCTGCTCTTGCGGACTGAGGAGTGAGCTTTTCGTGACAAAGGGCACAGTAAATAGCGAGATCTACAAAGCTGAGTACCTCGAGAAGCGCCTTTTGCCGTTCTTGCAGAAGCACGACGAAGCACCTCTGTTTTAGCAAGATTTGGCGATGTCAGGTGAATAGATTATTTTCCAATGTCAAACGACATACCCCTAATCAACAGCTAATAACTTTTTTACCTATTAAGATACGAGGTTACGGTCTTGGACAAAGTTGTTCATTGGAAAATTTTCTTTCAAGAATTTATAAATTGGCACAAAAACCACTAGCAGGCTAGGTTCCACAGAAGAAACAAAAATGATGTTAATTTTTCAGTACAAAATATTCAATTTTCCCATACAAACATAAAAGTTGAAATTTACTCATGTAAACGTAACTTGAAAATTTTGCTAAAATAATTGGATGAGATTTGAACCAAAACTAGGTTTGAGAAATTCAAAAATGATCCCAAATCGACTCAGTCTAGCGTGCCACACCATGATACAGCTCTTTGGGTGCTTGAACGTTCTTTACCTGTAAGTTTCCCGATAGAAGTCGTCGTACAGTTGGTCACAAAATTGACCATAAATCCATTTTGTTTTCTTAGGTATTGAATGTTAAGGCGTTTAACAGTACGTAAAATAAATGTCATCTAACTTAAAAAAAATTTAAATATAAAAATTTTAAAAATAATCTATACACGAAAAACACCATGAAATTCAATTACCAAAAAAACAAAATGAGCGTTTTGTGACTAACTGTAGAGACTTTTTCAAAAAGTCTTATGAATTAAAGTCGATTGATAACAAAGTTTTAAATCTGGTTTTATAACATAGGTACCAAAATTTTTTGTTGGGGTTTATGAAAGTTAGACTAACTTTTTTTTAATATTAGGAGGAACTCAAACATTTCAAACTTCTAAATCATTTAGAGGCGCTAGTTCAAAATTCAACTTCCTCCAATAGAACTTATGGTAACAATCCTGTTTGACGACACTCGATACTACGCCGAATTATATATGATTAATTTCAAACATTCCTTGATAGTTTTGTGAACTAAAAAAAATCCCAGAGATGATTAGCTGTCTGCCCAAGTGGTTCCGTCCGGGTGTGATTCACATCCTGAATGACGACGAACGAAATACCAGGAGTGACGTAACAAGAGAATATTCCGAATACTATCATTATCAACCCACCAGACAGGCAGACAATCAGTGAGAATCTGGTTGGAAGCACCTGCTTATTCTGTGGCCCCCCCATCGAATCGAGCAAAGCAAGCAACACTATGCCTCGGTAGCGATAATAAAATTCCACAAACCACCTGAAATATGCAATCATTTTCCGACCCTCCTTGGCGAGTCGAAGAAATGAAATACGCGATCGTAGCACGAGAGAAACTTTTTGTTACAACTCAGCATATTTCCTGCATGTCTACCTTCAACTGCACAATCGCGGCCTGAAAATGGTTCGTAATATTACGGTACATGGCCCCGACAGTAGGTTTTTGAGGCATACTAGGCACTCTCAGCCCTGGGCCTGTGTAGTATAAAACCATAATATTTATACTGCACGGTGGCTCGTAACAACAAGACTCGGTATATGTATAAATACTTATATGAACGGATACACACACATCGGCAGGCGGGTATGTTGGCTGCCCCCCCCGGACCAATCTGAGCCTCAGCGACTCGGAAACCCAAACGGGCTTAACCAGACACAATCAGCCAAGCCAAGCGACGAATTCACCGAATGCGCTAAGCCGAAGAAATCAGCTCTAAGCCAGCTAGCCAGCCAGCCACCGAAGCATTAAGTCGAGGGAATTCGTAATAACTTGCCATGAAAACTCGGCTGCAGAGCCTCCCCCTGTGTGTGGTTCGCATTTTCCACCCAAAACCCTCGCGTCTTGCTCTCTACCGCAATAATTCCATCAGAGGCAGCTCTTGCTGAAACGTGTAATACAACAATAAGATTTCCCGAGCAGTCGACTAGCCACAGCTTAACACGAAAAAAAAACTCCATGTGTAAAGCATTTTCAAATTTACCAGAATACCGCATCGAAGAGACCCAGAAGCCTCGATTCGATACAAACTTCCCGGAAATCCCTGGTTTCCGGAGTACTCAGCCAACAGTGAGGCAAAACATAAAAAACTATATCGTTCGATTCCCGAGAACTTTCATCATACCTTGAAACACTTTGATCAGCTCTGGCATATTCCATCCATTCAGCAAATTTTTCACGAAGGTATCCATTTTGATTTGAGCAGGCGACACCGTAATCCCTTAATCGAACTTCTCACCCGACCGGGCCAAAATTCCCGTAATACCAGCCGGATTAAATTGATTACTATATTCCTGACTGGTGATGTATCGTATCGTAACCACTACACGCTTGCAACCGCCGAAAAAGAATAACAGTCCACAAGGCAATAACAACTATAACAAAACAACATCAACAAGATACGCGGTGCTCTTTCTCCGGCAATGTTGTGCTTTTACGGAACCGACAACGACGGCGACGGAGAAAACCCGGAGCAAAGGAACATGTGCAATGGAAGCTAATAGGGTATAAACACTCAAAATATATATCAAAGAGTGAAAGAAAAAAGAATAAAATCACACTTCACAGCACGCCATTTGTGCACGTCGCGCGAGTACAGACAGGGGTAATACGACTTGCTTTGAGATCTCGATACACACTGGCCCCGGCTCTGTTGGTAATTCCGTTCCGTCCAGTCGGGGTGAACATCCGTGGCGGAGAGACAAACTTACGACGGCTCTCTGTTCTCTCGTTAGAAAAGAAGCATGCTTGGGAAAAGAGAAAAAGAGTGCGATGGAGAGGTAAAACTTTTATGAATGAAGCACGTGAGCAGGAGAATTATATGCTCTCCTTTTGAGTCTATCAATCAACGTAGAGTGGCCAGCTGATTCGCTTTCACCAATAATGAGTATGAGTCTTTTATGATATCTAACTCTCACTGTGGAATACAAATTGTCATAGGTTTAGATTTTGTACAGTATTGGCCCCAGGATACTGCCTTGAGGTACACCATTATTTATATTCAACTTTTCTAAACCTACGCATTTCAGAGAGACCCATAAAGCACTGTTCAAGAGCTATGTAGATCTTCATAATTTTCATAAATTTAATATAGTCTAGCGAGAATATTTTCGCTGCATTTATAGCATTAACGATTTAGTTCCAGAACTAGGATTCCAAACCGAGAAAGAAGCCCCCCATTCCTTAGCTGAAAAATTCAATCCCGAATGTTCGACGAAAAATTTTGCTGCTCCATCAATTCAAAGGTAGCGGACCTTATGAATTCATTTTTTAACAGTTCCTAAAAGTCTGTTTTCGAAATTTTGGAAGATCTCCTATATGTGCCGATCGAGAGAAATGAATCAAAACTGCCTGCTAAAAATTATCTTGGTGTAGCAGTTCTCTCTACTGTACTCAACGATCTGATCGAGAACATAATTTATGACCAAATATTTCTTTGGTTAGAAGAAAAAATGGCAGGCTTTCACCCCCATTCTAATACCTGAAGAGTCCAATTTGTGAAGATAAGAAATGCGAGATCCAGTGTATTCTTGATCAACAACGGCATACCACAAGGGAGTCACTTGGGATCCATTCTTTTTGTCACTGTTATGAACGTGTTTCCCAAAGTGTTGCGTAACGTGTTTGTGCTAGTAGACTTAGATCATCTAAAATTATTTCTTCCTGTCGCGCACCCATAAAATTGTCTGCCTCTACAAAATGCGCTTAATTGACTGGAACTTGCTACAATCTGACAAAGCTCCCTGAATCGATTGCATTCCTCCTAATATGCTAAAAGATGCCGAAGAAATTTTTTATTTCTGGTAACTGCGAATAATGTTTCCAAAAAAATCGTAAAAAGAGAGAGTACCCTTCCTCTCAGGAGAGAATGCCTGTTTTGGGGTTTGTTTATACTTGCGTTTCACTCACATCGAACCAAGCTGGAGCAGTTGTCGAAAAGAGATCGAGCAACGCGGCGCTGCACCATGCAAACATATTTCTATTAAGGAGAGAGAAAACTGTTCGAGAGTGCAGAGCCTAATCTTAAAATCTCTCACACACCACTCACTCTTTACCTCCTTATGAATTTCAAATTACCAACCATCCAAGACTTTTGTTTCGGTAATACTTGGAGTGTTGCTGTCTCAATCTTAGAAATGGATGCTAAAGTCGAGTTCAATTTATTCCAGTGAATGTTTCGGTACAGTGGTAAAAGAAGGGGAATGTGAATAATCTCGGATTACAGTTAGAGTATAGTCTATTCATAATGGAAGTTAGAAATTCAATGCTGGTTGGTGGTGGGACTTTGGCCAAGATGTGATGTTGCTTCCCATTGAAAAACCGACTTTCTTTCTGTACGAGACTCAAGCAAGAGTTTATTCACATTTGCCAAGACGCGAAACTCGGAAGGCTCCGATAAAAACTACAGTTTTATTACACTCTAAAAGTTAATTATAGCTCGCCTTTCGATCGGGCTGAGCCATTTGTTGTGTAATTTTTGCTTCAATGAATTACTAATCATTGCTTCGTTGCACGCTACTGGCTTTGGAGGAAATTGTAGAAAAGTGTATCAGCCACAAGAGAATACAAGCATATCGAACTCCTCGAATGAGGTGGTAGATGCTTGGGGGAGCCTGATGATAACGTGACTTTCAAGTTTCAAGATGATTCGATTGATATCGAAACAGTTGGGCTGCGATAAATTTATTTCAAATACACGGTTCCTTTTATCGTTGAATAGGTTTTGAGATCGAGAAAAAAAATTAAATCAAGAGCCTGAAGTTTGGGAAATTTTTAGATGAAATATCCCGGATATTAAATTCTGGCACGTCAAACTGAAAAATGCAGCCATTTAAAAAAACCTCGCACAAACAGTCAACAGGGTTTCACATTTGCTTGCGATCTCTTACAAGGGGGGTAGGGGGGGTTCCCAAAAATATTACGTAAGAAGTGTTACATTGATAATTCGTCACAGCCATAAGAAACTATATTACTCAGGTTTTATTTTTTTTCACTACCTATTTGTTGGTTATTTGTTATGTAATGTTATTTATCTTCTAACGTCTTTGAATTAAAACATGGATCACGATGAATCTGGACGCCTTAAAACGGGTCTATCTCGGAGCTATGTAAACAAAATAGATATGTTTTGTACTCAAAATGTAGGGTTTTTATTGCACTTTAAAGAAAAAATAATTTTAAAAAATATTCTTATAGTTTTTTGATGAAATTTCGAACTTTTCGTCGAGTACCACTCATCATAGTTTGGACACCCTATTCGCTGACCTCAGCGGCCATTTTAAAAAGACATACACCGTCTTAGCCGTTTTAGGCTTTACAGACTGAATAAATGACGTGGACAACTCAAGATTAATATTTAACACCCAGTACCGAGATGGGAATCGAACCCATGTCATCAGAGGACCAAAGATTACCGTCTTACCAAGCTAACCACTCGACCACCGAGACGTACAAATTTTGTTCCACGATCTCTTCATCTCTGTTGCATCCCGAGTCGTCCTACCATTCTTCTTCACCTTCTGCTTGACAATTGCCCAAAATTTTCCGATAGGGCGGAATTGAGGGCAGTTGGGTGAGTTGATGTCCTTTTCGACAAAATCCTCCCGTTGGCCCGATACCACTGTAGTACTTTTTTGCTGTAGTGGCAGCTTGCCAAATCTGGCGAAAACTTCACTGGTCCTTTGTGAAATCTAATGTACGGAAAAATACGTTTTTCAGACACTCCTCCTTGTACATTTCGGAGTCCATGGTCTTGTTTTTCACAAAAACCGGGGTTTTTCGTCCGCAGCTGCAAATACCTTGCCAGATCAAACACTTTCTTACAAACTTATCGGCAAAAACGAATTCGAACTTGCCGGGGACATCCCCCCGACCAGTGCAGTGCACCACTTATGTACGCTTTATAAAATGTTTGGCCAGGAAGCTGCCCAAAATCTATCTTCACGTACGTTTCGTCATCCATGAGGATGCATCCGTCGAACTTCGTTGGAATCTTTTTGTATAACTTCCGGGCACGTCCTTTATCTACTAATTTCTGTTTCAATGTACGGTTTGGTTGCTTACTGGCCGGATCGGATCGTATTCCTTCGCGCAGACGAATCCTTCTGACGGTGCACCGGTCGGCGTTGAATTTCTTGGCGATGTCGTAGTCCGACTACCCTGTGTTTGCCTTGATCGTTCTCAACACCTTCAAATGCAGTTTTCGATTCTATGACTATGACGCTTGGTATGAACCTGCCGATCGATAGTATGCATCTCACGGAAACGTTTGAGAACGCTGCACACGGTTGATTTGACCATTTTTAACGGTTTCACGATTTTTGAACCCGACCACGTCGGGTTTTGACGTGGGTGTCCAAAATTTATTTTCGTCTCGCGGCTTCCATCACGTATAACTTTTTTCAGCACTGATAGAGAAAACATTTTCGAACAAAGTACTGTCAAAACATTCCAGATCCAACAATTAGGAACGCAATGGTATAATAAACAGTGCGTCCAGATTCATAGTGATCCATGCTTTAATAAAAAAATTGCTGGTTCTATAAAATTTATAGAAAATCAATTCAAACCAACATGCCATCAAAAACACTAAATCACGCTATGAAAAATAATCGTCGCTTTACACTTTTCATCAATAACAATCTTTTTATTTGAGAAATTTATAGAAACAAATAGGAATGTGGGGCGTTGTAACACCACGATTTGAATCCATCATATTTTGAAAATAACTTCATCAAGAGAAATCTTTAAAAATCAATATGAGTCGCTATAGATAATGAATTTCTTGATAGTTTTTTCAGTAATAGACACTGCCAACTCTTAATTTTTCAAACGATTAACCAAAATAGCCTTAAACTTTATCGCGCTTACCGCTGAAATCAGAGCTTTTAGGTTAGTTGACAACGTAATTGTCGTTAAACACCGATTGGCACCGATTCTAGTAGTATAGAATGAATTATTTTTAGGTTTTTATGATTTTTGGGTAAAAAACATAACAATTTTAATGGTACCTTGTGCTAACCCGATATTTCACACTTTTTTTTTATCGGAATTCAGAATTTATATTGTTTATTCGATTGTGATTATTTTTATCCCGCACATGCTACACAATAAACGAAAATTACCGAGCTCGGTAATTTTTTTACCGAAATCCTAACATGTGTAAATCGGTAAACTGTTCGGTAATTTTTTCGGTAAAAAATAAACGAACATCGGTAAATCGATTCTTTATTTACCGATGTTCGTTTATTTTTTACCGAAAAAATTACCGAACAGTTTACCGATTTACACATGTTAGGATTTCGGTAAAAAAATTACCGAACTCGGTAATTTTCGTTTACTGTGTATGTCTTAAATAATGTTTTCTATAATCATTAAAGACATTTCATCTGTTGTTTTGTGAAAAAACTGTCATTTCAAATGCAGTTATAAAGAAGTTTAACTTAAAATGTGCTTTTCTTTGAAGCATAGATGTCACATTTTTAATATAAAGGGTGATACGGTCAAAATTTGGTGAATATCAACTTGACGAATTTCTTTCAATTTTGTATTTAAAAAACCTGAACACCCCTCATTTTGAAGGTGTGTGTGTGTGTGTGTAGAATGTTGCTCCTATTTTGATTTTGGAATTCACTCTTCAGTTGTCAAAATGCCGTCCAAGGAAGAAGAGCAGCGTATCAAAATTTTGCTCACGCATCGCGAAAATCCGAGCTACTCGCACGCAAAGCTGGCAAAATCGCTAAAAGTTGCCAAATCAACCGTTACAAATGAAATTAAAGTGTTTGGGGAACGTTTGTCGACACCCAGGAAATCTTGATCTGGGGGAAATCGAAAACCGGAAGCCGCTGAGACGACAAAAACAGTTGCCGGTAGTTTCAAGCGAGACCCTAACCTCTCTCTCCGAGATGCCGCAAATAAGCTGGGTGTATCGTCTACAACCGTGCATCGAGCCAAAAAACGAGCCGGACTATCGACTTACAAGAAGGTAGTGACTCTAAATCGCAATGATAAACAAAAAAACGACTGCCAAAGCGCAATCCCGGAGGCTGTACACGACGATGCTGACGAAGTTTGACTGCGTGGTTATGGACGACGAAACCTACGTCAAAGCCGACTATAAGCAGCTTCCGGGACAGGAGTTTTATACGGCAAACGGAATGGGAAAGGTAGCAGATACTTTCAAGTACATGAAACTGTCAAAGTTCGCGAAGAAATATCTGGTTTGGCAAGCCATCTGTACCTGTGGCTTGAAATGCAGCATTTTCATAGCTTCCGGGACTGTCAACCAAGAAATTTACGTGAAAGAGTGTTTGAATAAACGTCTGCTGCCTTTCCTGAATAAACACGGTTGTTCCGTACTGTTTTGGCCGGATTTGGCTTCTGGCCATTACGGTAAAAAGCCATGAAGTGGTACGCCGCCAACAACGTGCAGGAGGTTCCCAAGGACAAGAACCCTCCCAACACGCCAGAGCTCCGCCCAATTGAGAAATACTGGGCTATTGCCAAACGGAACCTAAAGAAGACCAAAAAAACTGCTAAGGACGAGCAGCAGTTCAAGGAAAACTGGCTTTCTGCGGCGAAGAAGGTGGAAAAGATGGCTGTACAAAATCTGATGGCAGGGGTTAAGCGTAGGGCCGACAAATCGGATTTGGAAAAACGGAAGCCTAACTGAATATTTTTCCTGATTTATTTACTAATTAAACTTGAAAAAGAAATGTAATTTGATCTTTTAAATAAACGATTTCACCGATTTACACGCGTTTTCCCTTGACCAAATTTTGACCGTGTGAATGGATTAAACACGCATTTGGTCTTCCGCCACGAGCGTGCACGTCAGTCAGCGAGTCCGTTGGTCGACGAGCAGCGGGCCAGTCATGCAGTGTGTGATTCTTCCGGCAACTTGTGATCTGGTGGCTCACCGGTACTACTCCAAGCTTAGGAGCTCCGGACCGGTCTGCACATTTGGCGACCGTGGCAGGTATTTGTATCATCATGATCTTTAAAGATCGAAAATGCAAAAAAAATAAGGAACCGAAAAGAGGAAAAACGCAACCTACACGCTCGTTTCCATTTAACCATTTACGGATGAAAGATAACCATTTTTTGTTTTTTGCTGAAGAACTTCCAATATGGTTATTTTTTATTATTTTTTTCCTATGAAATTTTAACCATTTTGGTAGTTCTCAAATGAAACCCACAAGATGGTTGAAAATTTCGGCATTTCATCGCCGCCATGTTGAAAGTAATTGGTTCTGCAGCCGGGTGCGTTCTGCATGGAAGAAATAAATTCAAGATTTTCTTCCACTTAGTAGTGAATATGATCCGACGAACATCCTCTGGTCCAAAAAGGTAAGTCGTCAATTATATTTTATATTCGGAATTGAGTCTGATGAAGATTTTTCCCCCTAATAGGATACCGAAATGTGGAAAGTTTGTCGGAACTGCAAATGCAGGATTTGCGAGCTTACTTATAAGCCCGTTAAGCTGGACTGGATTCCACCTTATGTGACTCTGGAGCTGGCTTCGGATTTTACGACTCAGCTGGAGCAACCGAATATACCCATAGCTGGTAGTGATGCAGCGGAAAAGTGAAAACAGCAGCTAGAATATCAAGTTCTTTTCCATGACCTGGATGCCAGTTGCCATTTAGGAATCATAATCCGACGAACATCCTTTGGTCCAGTAAGGTAAGTCTTCAATTATTTGTTATATTCGGAATTGAGTCTGATGAAGATTTTTTCCTTTCTATAATAGGATGCCGAAATCTGAGGATCCTCAGATAATCGGGAGCTGAATATTAATCCGACCAGGTGCTGCGCAATTGTTCCACCATGATAATTTGATGGTACGCGGTAATTTTCCGAACTATCTAGGGGGTCAGACTGCCGGAAAAACATCATCCGGCTGTGGAGTATTGGAAACACCTCCCGAACAACGAAATTGTGCTGTTGGTGCTGATCATCCCGCTAGGAGCTCAACAGAACCCCCTCAACCCTCAAAACATTCTACTTGGACTTCTTCCGGAAAAGCATTTACCGGTCCCTATCGTTCCTGGCTATGTTTTGCGATCCCGGATCCTATTTTTCCGAATCACAAACAGAGCCGAAGGATCGGGACTTCCATCGGGACAGTGAAAGCACAGAGAAGTGAAAGTAAGTGGCTCGATGCCGATTCACAACAAAAATCGTTGCATCTTTCTTCGATCTGTATTTTTTATGAACATCTTTAAAATTATGAAATAAATAAAAAGATGTGAAAACCTCAATTTTTTTTTAAATTTTATCTTTTTTTTTTCGAAAAAACCGATTTGTACTATTTCTAGGTTAACATTCTCCCTCATTTTGCATTATGGTTCAAAAACAACCATTTTTCAACTTCTCCTTCAGAATCCCATCCGGTTGAAAAATAACCATATTCGAACTTCTCCCTTAAAAGTCATTTTATGACTTCTCATGGAGAACTCATAAAATGACATTTCCCGGGAAAAGGTCAAAAATGGTTATTTTTGATTCGTAAATGGTTCAATAATTTCTAGCGTGTACGGCAACTTACACGATGAGAAAAAAGTACCCAACAAGTGTTAAAATTTAAATAGATTTACCCATTGAGTGCTAGTAAATGAGTAATTTTCAAATTGTGAGTAAAGTTCATTGGTGCGAGAAGCAAGGCTGGTCGATAAATCTTTGGTTTATGTTTTAATACAAAATCGAAGGAAAACGTAAAAAGGTTGTGATATTAGGTAATTATATCAAAACAGAGAATTGTTATGTTGCGTTGAAACTATTTTTAATTATCTTATCAAATTGAAAAATCAAGCGAGTTGAGAGGACAGTTTGGATAAGATTCTACTATGAAGCGAGTCGAGAGGACAGCTTCAAATTTGAAAAAGCGGGTCGAGAGGACTGCTAAGATATCTTATCAATTGAAATTCAAGCGGGTTGAGAGGACAGCTTGAGATAAGATTAAACTTTAAAGCGTGTGAGAGAACGGCTTAATTATCTTATCAATTGAAAATCAAGCGGGTTGAGAGGACAGCTTGAGATAAGATTTAACTATGAAGCGAGTCGAGATGACAGCTTCAAATATGGAAAAAAGTAGGTCGAGAGGACAGCTTAAATATCTTATCAATTGAGAATCAAGCGAGTTGAGAGGACAGCTTGAGATAAGATTTAACTATGAGGCGAGTCGAGAGGACAGCTTAAAATAGGGAAAAAGGCGTGTCGAGAGGACAGCTTAAGTATCTTATCAATTGAGAATCAAGCGAGTTGAGAGGACAGCTTGAGATAAGATTTAACTATGAGGCGAGTCGAGAGGACAGCTTCAAATATGGAAAAAAAGCGGGTCGAGAGGACAGCTTAAATATCTTATCAATTGAGAATCAAGCGAGTTGAGAGGACAGCTTGAGATAAGATATAACTATGAAGCGAGTCGAGAGGACAGCTTGAAATATGGAAAAAAGTGGGTCAAGAGGACAGCTTAAATATTTTATCAATTGAGAATCAAGCGAGTTGAGAGGACAGCTTGAGATAAGATTTAACTACGAAGCGAGTCGAGAGGACAGCTTGAAATTCGAAAAAGCGAGTCAAGATGACAGCTTTAAATATGAAAAAAAGCGGGTCGAGAGAACAGCTTAGTTATCCTATCAATTGAAAATCAAGCGGGTTGAGAGGACAGCTTGAGATCAGGTTTAAATATGAAGCGTGTCGAGAGGACAGCTTGAAATTCGGAAAAGCGAGTCGAGAGGACAGCTTTTATAAGGAAAAAAACGGGTCGGGAGGACAAGTAAAATATCTTATCAGTTGAAATTCAAGCGCGTTAAAAGGACAGGGTGAAATTAGACTGAACTTTGAAGCGCGTCGAAAGGACGGCACAAAAGATGGTTCAGACCTAATGCGAATATAAAAAAGCTTAGGATTGTGGGAAAAAAATCGAAAATTGGAAAGGACTGTTTTCCCATTGAGGAAGAATGAAGAATAGGATGAGGAATCATGTAGATTGAAAGATCTGTTTATGTTAATAACGAAACATAAAGTGGGCAACTCGAATGAATTGTTTAAATTGCAAGTGAGTGGACTACTTGACAATGTGTTTAAAAGACAGCCTTGGTATCTGATCAAATTTATGACAAAACGATTTGAAGAGGCATCTTTTGAAAGAATAGAGCAATGACGCATGAGAAGGACAGCTTTAACAAATTGTTTTCAATTTCAATTGCTTTGAGAATTTGACAAATTGAGAAAATAAAGTGAACAGTGACGCAAGACGAGGAACTGCTCGGATGAATTGTCTACGTCTCGGTGGTCGAGTGGTTAGCGTGGTAAGACGGTAATCACTGCCCAAGCAACCAAAAGTCGCGTTTTTACTTAACTCCGAACTCCGAAGTTCACATTTGGCTGAAAAAATGTATTACGGGAACTTCAGGTGACTCTTGTCGCGTAAAAGTTACTCAGGAACTTCCATCGCCCTTTGAAAGGTTAAACTATCGATAACGGAACTTCTAAGCGCTTTTAATGGAACTTCTTTCAAGAAGGTCGATAACGTTCGCGTAACATTCCAAAACGCACCATTAAGATACTTGAAGGTGTTTTAAAGAACCTATATGGGAAATCTAAGCGACATGTCAAAAATGTCTGTCAATTTCTTGTCATGTTATTTGTTTTGTTTATATCTGTACTGATATTTACAAATTGAGTTCAAGATTTTTTCGAATTTTTCTTACAAATGATAAATAAGATATTCGAATAAATTTTTGATGATGCGAATTTTTGTTATGATTCATATTGGGTACTGAAAGTCCTTTGAACGAAATAAGGTACCTTCTATTGACCAACCCACTCAATCATCTCAAATGACATTAAGTTTAAATACTAATCATTACAGTGGCAATTAGCTATTGCTGGATTGGTCGAGAGGCTGGTGAGTTTCATTGCAACCTAGAGATCAGCAGTTCAATTCTCTAGGCGTGTAAGCAGCTTTTGTAATCAAAACAATATAATTAAAATCAATGAGATAGACCATGATAGACCGGCAACCTAGCAATCTGACATGTGGTTGTCAGAGCAATCTGTCAATTGGATTTTTTTTTCGGCGCGTAGAAGTTTCTTGACATTCTCTTAGAAGCTGAATAGCGTTCTCTACAGCCCCCTAAACGAACTTGAAAGTAGCTTTAAGAACTTAAATTTTGGGCTGATTAGCATTCTCTTCAGACACAAACGAGAGCTGATTAAGCTTCGATGGAACCTTTTTAAGGGAATTCTGGTTGCTTGGGTGGTCTACTGATGGCATGGGTTCGATTCCCATCTCGGTACTGGGTGTTAAATGTTAATCTTAAGTTGTCCGCGTCATTTATTCAGTCTGTAAATCCTAAATCGGCTAAGACGGTGTATGTCTTTTTTAAATTCAAAATTGAAATGACAGCTTTAAAAAAAAATGAAAAACTTAAACGCGAAAAGCTCATCATGCATCTATCAAGCCAAAAGTCATCATTTACATCAAGTGAGCAGCTTAAGTTAGTACGGCAAGTTTGATAAATTAAAACCTTGAAGTTTAAGAGGATTAAATAGTGATAATCATAAAGATTCAAGAAAACACCTTTAAATTCAAATAGAAACGAGATGATGGCTAGCAGTTTGAAATATAAGTGAGATTGACCATGAAATAGAAAGAGAAAAAGCGGAAACATTTTTGTTGAATTTTTTGATCTATTGAAAAGCCAGCTTAAAAATGAATGATCAAGAGAAGTATGATAGAAAAAATGCGTGAAAACAAAATTATTTGGTTAGTTGACAATCAATGAGATTAAAAAAAAACAAATGACTGAGTGTGGATGAGATCGTCTCTGTAGCGAGTCAATGAATGTGGGTGATTCAATCTAAAAGTTCGATTCCGTGGTGGTTTGCAACTTTCTCAACTTATTCTTTTGCAACCAATTCGATCACTAGTGATAATGATAACTTGTCTATCTTTTGCATGAATAATAACGATAGATATGTGAAAGTGATAACTGATTTGACAACTCCAGTAACGATCATTTTTTTTTTGTGCCGGGTATTTATTCCACTTTTGTTGTGTTAGTAAGAGGGGGAGCCGTAATCGTCACGACGACTAAACTGTTAGAGTTTATTATATTTTTGAGGAAATGAAGAGGATTGTGTAATGGTTCAATCTCGATGGTATCTTTCCGCTAGGGATCAGGGATCGCTTCCTGTAGCGTGGTGTTGTTAGCTACTGCAGGTATTGTCTTCCTGGCCAGCCTGCTTTCCGGTGTTATCGAACAGATCGAACGAAAGGTTGTTCTAATTAAAAACAATCCAGATAACTAACAAAATATTGTTTCCTGTCCACGAGTTCGAATTCCTCCAAAAATGGAACAAACGAGAGATCCTTAACATAATGTGAGTGGATAAATAGGGATCAAAATGAACCGCATGCGGATGATAAAATATTGTATTATTATTGTTTTTATCGTTTCAAATATCGGTTTTCTCAAAGCGAATAAGTAATGGTTGAACTACAACACCGTTTCATAGATTATGTTAGCCGTGTATTAAATTTGTGGTGAGTAAACAAAACACAAACAAACGATGGACGACTAGGCATAAAACCACTGCGATCCATCCTGTCTATATAGTGTAACTTTTTTATCTGATCATGTTAATTTTTCTTTTGCTTGGGGATAATTTTTATAAACGAGTAATATCAAGGATATTTTATTCCAAACAGCTATAAAAAAATCGTTTATTGAAATTGTACTAAAGTCTGCTTCATTTAATATTGGAACAAATTCTTTTGCTCATTGTGGCGCTCCTAGTGGACGGATTTTGAAACTTTTATCACCCACGTGTCGGGAAATTCATTACCTTTCACCATGTATTTATGTCATAACACCAAACGATAGCATTTTGTAAACAACCGCCATGGAAGCCGAACGGAGAGATCAAATTGTGCACAGTTTTCTTGAAAATCCATTGTTGTCGGCATCGAAGCTAGCTAAACAGCTTAAAATGCCCAGAAATACCGTATGGCGTGTTATCAAGCAGTACAAGGAAACATTGACGACGGCTCGGAAGCCGCATTCGAATCGTCGGAGTGGAACTGTCGACCGGAAACTGCGTGGGAAAGTCATCAAGGCCGTCAAGAGGAATCCCAATCTTTCAGACCGCGATTTGGCCAATAAGTTCCAGGCCGCTCACAGTACGGTGCGACGAATTCGTCTCCGGGAAGGAATAAGGTCATTCCGAGCCAGCAAACAGCCAAATCGGACGCTGAAGCAGAACAATGTGGCCAGAATCCGTGCTCGAAAGCTGTACGACCAAGTGCTGACCAAGTTCGACGGATGTAAAGTCTGCTTCATTTAATATTGGAACACAAACAATTGCGTGTAGTTCAGTCATTTATTAACGAATTCATAATTTGTTTTTCTTACAAATGTAGCATTTTCTTTACTTTTTCATAAAAAAAATTAAAAAAATTATTCATTGCTGTTTCGAAGAAATTCTCGTACTCGTACTCGTAAGAAAACTGTGCACAATTTGATCTCTCCGTTCGGCTTCCATGGCGGTTGTTTACAAAATGCTATCTTTGGTGTTATGACATAAATACATGGTGAAAGGTAATGAATTTCCCGACACGTGGGTGAAAAAAGTTTCCAAATCCGTCCACTAGGAGCGCCACAATGAGCAAAAGAATTTGTTCCAATATTAAATGAAGCAGACTTTATTGTTTTTTTTTCGAGATAGGAAGGGGATGTGTGAATGGATTAAACACGCATTTGGTCTTCCGCCACGAGCGTGCACGTCAGTCAGCGAGTCCGTTGGTCGACGAGCAGCGGGCCAGTCAAGCAGTGTGTGATTCTTCCGGCAGCTTGTGATCTGGTGGCTCACCGGTACTACTCCAAGCTTAGGAGCTCCGGACCGGTCTGCACAGATCGTATCACCCATTATCTTAACGATGCGTTAGAAAGTATTGAGCGAAAGTTATCGACCTTCTTGAAAGAAGTTGCATTAAAAGCGCTTAGAAGTTCCATTAACGCATGTCAAACTGGAGGTTCGCTGGCCGCATGCGGCCCGCGGCCTTGGTCAATGCGGCCCGCGTAGCCCCGTCTTAAATTATCACAAAATTCCCTACTACACAGAAGTACGCTGGCTTTCCTGCCACAAAATTATAAAAAGATTTTTTATGGCTACGAGAGGAAATAATATTATTTTTGGAAATGAAAGATTTTTAATGCGGCCCGCCCACTTAAACGAGTTTGACATGCCTGATTTAACCTTTCAAAAGGCGATGGAAGTTCCTGAGTAGCTTTTAGGTGAGCAAAGTCACCTGAAGCTCCCGTAAAACATTGTTTTAGCCAGATGTGAACTTCTGAGTTCCATCTTTAAGTAATAACGCGAATTTTGGTCGTTTGGGTTATAACAAAAAAACGATAACCGCAAAAATGGCAGGTTGAGATGTTTGACGATTTGAAATTTTATGTACCTACAGGTGAATAAGAGTACAACAATCTTTCTGTTTTTTTACACAGGCCAGGAAGAGAAAGTTAATTTGACAGGAAATGTGTCATCCGTGATACTGGAGAACATTGCCCTGAATTCACGGGGATAGTTCAAGTTCCTGTGCACTCGTAGAAATGTCATCCTGAACTACAGGGGAAAAGGAAAGGTCACGAAATTTAGGTGGGTTTTCGTTCAAATTTCGTTAAAATTGTCCAGTTTTCCTGTGGTTCTGAGAATCATTATCCCGAGCGGAAAAATTGCAATCTCAGTGTGTAGACTTTCAGATAAATCTAAAATTAATTTATCGAGTGATCGTAATCTTCAAGTGTTCCAATTTTCTCTGGAGACAACAGGATACAACAGACAATCGGGATGATTCTCAATGAAGGGGATTTAGAGAAAAAAAATTTAATCTGATTGTGTTGGCGGACAAGTATTCAGTTTTGGTAAGTTCGTTATTCTAGTTGGCTGAATTGGCTGCTCTCTTGGCTTGGCGAAATATCTCTTCATAATCAACTCCTTTCCTAAACAATCTTCTACAAACTTGTTCCTCATTGTTCAAACTAGAAATTCTGAAA
This sequence comes from Uranotaenia lowii, assembly GCF_029784155.1. Taxonomy (NCBI): domain Eukaryota; kingdom Metazoa; phylum Arthropoda; class Insecta; order Diptera; family Culicidae; genus Uranotaenia; species Uranotaenia lowii. The sequence goes on along the minus strand of NC_073693.1, from coordinate 69,672,487 downwards.
TTCTGAGTCATACTAGAAACGTATTTTAGAACATGAGGAATGAAACCTAAATGCACCAATTCGGGAGGTGCCGCATTGAATATAGGGCTTTTTTGGACCAGTCTACTATGTAACTTTATCTGTGAAGTCTTTGTATTGCAGTCTTTGAGATTTACACAAATCTAATGGAAATATTTTCAAATCTTGAAGTGGCCTAACCGCTACATTGGGACCAATAATAAATCCAGATTCCAGGAAAGTTTTCACCACATGCGTGTTCTTTTTAAACTACACTCAAAGTGCATATTTTCTTCGGTGCTTAAGTTGAGCTGAAAATTCCAGCCCAAAGTCAAATGAACTGACAAGACGAGACGTCTTAAGATCAACGAACAACCGCTCTCGGATCCATTCGAATTTCATAAATATGTATGCCAACAGAGACGAGCCGGTTAGCTAGCTGGATGGCATGGATATTCCGTATTCACTGGAATATAAATTGAACTGGAGTGTTGTTTGTATGTAGGTATAGACTAGGAAGGTTCCAGCCAGATAGAAGAACCGGAATCACAATGAGAAACGGTCCAATACTTGTCTGGGAGAATACCTAATTGTATTCCAAGTTTTTTATACGTAACTATATCAGCCGAGCCTACGGGTAGAGGCAAACAGGGGCAAACAGAAACGAAAAGTGGAATAATATTAAGAATGGTGAATTATTCAAATTGAAAGTACCTTGGAGGGAAAAATATTTCTTCATTCTGGGCTATTCTCGGGGTGCAGGCCTCCGTTTGATGGTTGTTTCAATCAATTATTCACGAGCTTTTTTATGAAAATTTCTTAACACCACTTATCTACACTATGCATTTTGTATCATGCTCCACTAAAAGTCACTATCATCATAAGTTTTGAATAGCCTTTTTGAGAGTCGTGCTGTTTATGTTAGGCTTCGATCATAAATTCGAATCACAATCTAGTTTCCGATTCGGTATTCTTCGAAATTCCTCCTGAACAGCAATGAAAAAAAATCTGAGAAAACTGTGCGAACATGCATAGTTTAAGCGGCTTATTCGAAAGGCGAGGATCGAAATCGCGAACAGCAGATGAAAATATAAATACGAAAGTACCTACATTTGTATACCTCCTAATACAAACTTGGGAATAATGACTCCGTCGAACTTCGACTTCAACTATTCTCCTGCCTGGCCTGACTGAACATTTTCGAAAAGCGTGGCTCTTCTAATGGCGTGGCGTGGCAGGCAGGGGGAAAATTTTACGGAGATTTTATCACGCTGCTTGAGAAATTTTGCTCGCCATCGTAATCTTCAGTAGGGGCCGGGGCGTTATAGACCTGAGCTTTCATAACGTCGAATGAAACAAAATATAAACAAACAGTTTTATAATTAAAAATACAAAAACAGACAAACTACCCGCATACTAAAAAACTGTATCTCAAACTGTCTATACGATACATCTACTGCATCATAAATGGTGATGTTCTCTTTTAGCGTAGCAATTATATCAAACTTTACTTCGAAAACGATAAGAACGTATCATGAACGTTCATGTGGAAAAGTGATGGTTTCTGAAAAGGTAAAAGGACGGTATGGACGATATACTTAGATTTTTCTTTAATCGTAAAAATGATCTCAAACCGTTACCCACACGGTAAATTTAGATTATTCAGAGACTGAATAATTTCGGTTCAGCGGTCGCATTATGTATGAAGATGAAAACAACTGAGTTGGAATCCATCAAAATTCTGAGTTGTTTTCATCTATTGACTTTCAAAGCCTGGAACTTAGCGAAGACGCAAATGTTGTCGAACAAAATAGATGAAAACAACTCAGAGAGTACCAAAAACCAGTGTTGATTGTTTGGATGCGATGGTCAGAGACCAGTTGACGAAATTATGTATCACAATAATCAAGGTGAGTAGTTGTCTGAACTTTTAATTACATTTACTATTGAGTTAGAAATTAAGTGGTGTCGAAAGGATAAATACAAAATTTAACAAATTTATCTTTTCTTCCAGAAATCTCTACGGAAGCCATCATTCACAACTGTAAGTATAATTTTCTCATAATTTTGAAGTGTAAATGATTTTCACCAATGGTGTTTTATTTTTCCTTGTCTTTTCAGATCAGGTCAAATTAGACAGACTGTGCCGGCGGTTAGCGTATCAAGTGAAACAGCACGTAGTTCCACCGGCTGGATGCGGTCAAATGGCCCGGTGGCACTAATTTTTTTGTGGTAAAAATAAAGCCGACCGGATAAAAATGCACGAATCCATCTTCTAAATACACCGCACATTCGTCTTTTCCTTTTTGAAATCAGAAATTCCATTCAAAACCGCTTCAAAATTTCATAAATTTTTGTTTTTTTTCATTCAGTCGATCCATGAACAAGCCTAACCCACCCTGAATAAAAACAACTCAGAATTCGCTAAAACCCCTACAATTCAGTTTTGAGTTTTGCCGCTCTAATCAAAATTTGAGTTTTCCTAGTTTTGGCGCATTTTGAATTGTTTTCCTTCAAATCTGAGTCAAGGAGAATTAGAGTGCAGAGCGTTCATGTCATACACACTCATTTGGCGCAACACCTTAAACTTGTAAAATTGACCCATTATTGCGAACAGCCGAGATCTGTCAAAAAAGTGTCGTTTCATCGAGTCAATTTTACACATTATTTAGAAAAGCTGGCTTACTAAATAAAGGGTAGTCTTCTAACTTCATTCTATCCGAGAGTGATGGTATATACGGTTTGCATTGTGGATTAAGCAATAAGTTTAAAAGTTGTGTTTGAGTTTAAATGTGAGTTGTTGAAATGGAATCGCTTAAACCTATATTTTATAACACCAGCATGAAAATAAATAAATGACCAGCATGAATAAAGAAATTCAAAATCAGTTTTATTTTTATTATTTTCTTTCCATCCTTCTGACACTTTAAAGGGCTAACATCAAAGGGCTGACATCGCCATGCAGAGCGGGCTTCCAAAATAATGTGTAGATTTTACATGTTTAAATTACTAATTTTCACCTCTGTTTGACGTACAAGCTGTGTACACTATAAAGGGTACAAGGCCTTTACATGAAAAAGGAGTTAACCCAGTCTTTTCCGATAACGGGTCAAAACTACATTATAAGGGGTTGCGCCAGATGAGTGTGTATGTCAAAATTTATCGAAACGTGGATCAGAGGTGCCAGACGATTTTGAAAATGAAAATTGTACATTTTCATGCAGATATCTTTTATATTTCCAAAATCAACATTTTATTTCAAAGTTTGTAGAAGTGAATAATAATGCTTTTACAAATCCTTTTCTGGAACAGATGTTTTCAATTCGATTAGGATCCGAAGAAGAATTCGGATTATTGATGGCTTTCGTTGTTCCTGTTGCTTTTTCCGCCAGTAATCGTTTTTTTTAAAAGAGATGTTGCGATAATAAATACAAAGTGTGAATCAGCAAAGAGCAAATATAGGTGGCATAACAACATCGATTTGTGTTAGCGTTTACATGGAGTATGGAGCCCTTAAAGCGGGCCATAGACTACACAAATGGCGCCATAGACTACACGATACAAACAAATTTCGCACGAACACAATCGTTGGCTGGCGAAATCAGCAACAGCAACAACAAAAAACCCCGCCTGGGGCTGAATAAATAACCTGAATTTTGTACAAACAGCACCATACACCATGCCACAGAGGGTGGTTCGTACAAAATATTTTGATCTGGACCGATTTTACTCAAACTGGGCGCTTATTCAAGCAGTGCCATACACGATGCAAATCGTATTCACAGCAACAGAATGTCATCAAATTTGGTGTAGTCTATGGCCCGCTTAACGTTTTCTTGATACTATATAGCTGATATAACGTTGCTTTCTTTTGAAAGAAATTCTATGATTAAATTAATGGCAAATGAAAGTTTCAATAATATTTTTCAATAACTAAACATAATCATCTAAAATATTGAAAAAGAACTTTCGCATTTTAATATTGATAAACCATTGAATCTGGCACCACTGACGCTAACGGTCCTCATTTGTTTTGCATGGTGCGTCGAACGGATTTTCTTTGGAGCCGAAAATTCTTTCTATTTTCGGCTGGATCAGGAGCAACCGGCAACGCCAGGGCACCGCATTCTAATTTTAAGGAATGCAAAAACCCGATAGTAACAGGTATGTACAATTAGAAATTATAGAAAAAACCAAACCTGATGACCCCGTTTCTCATATTCTAGGTTGTGCACCCGGGACCTCCCTCTTTTTGGTCCATACAATGGAATCGTCTCAGCTATATATGATCGGCTTTTCGGTCACTTAATGCTTCGTGGAATGAGTTTGCTTATCATAATAGCGAATTCAACGATGCAGACGGAAATCCTTACGGACCCCACAGGGACATGCATGGTGCTGGCTCCGGATCCGTTTACAGGGCGTGCTGATCAAAATGTTCGACAGGTGGAAGCAGAATAAAAATGACCCATTGGGACAAGATTTAGGGTGATATTCATAATATTAATTAAGTAAGTAATTACAAAATATATTAATAAAAATAGTGAAAATTAACACATTTCTTATTATTATCCGAAATATTTCCAATAAACATGATAAACATTTTGCGTCTGTGTGCGTGCTCTTTTCACGAATGGTTTCTCAAACAGTCTGCTTAAAGTTGGAATAACGTAAAGTCAAACCGTTACTGAACGTATCTACGTAAAGGTTGAGGTATGAGAGCTCTTCAAAATAACTATAATTACTACAGTTCGTTGATCTAAATACGTTTTCCACAATTGGTTTTTCAACCTTAAACGAACTGCTTATTGAACAGTTCTCCCATACAAATGTTTTAACGGTTTTTAACAATTACATAACCTAACGACATATTAAAAATACTGTGAATTTGGAATTCACGATTCAGGCAATTTACCTCACGGTTTAAATAATCGTTTGCTAAAAGTTTTTTCACGCTTTATCAAATCGTCGTTTGACTATTTTAGAAATCGTTCGGTTACAATCCTCATTTATGCGGGTAGTCGCAACTTCTTTCCATTTTGAATATTTGTAGCCTGGACAACATATCCTATATGTGAAAAACAAATTTTAAAGTTGTTTTGATAACTAAGTTTTCTGTGAATTCAGAGGGTGTTCCATACGACGCTGTTCACATAGTTTAATTACAAATTCGCTTATAATTTAAGCGTATTTTTGAAAATCAGGACATTTTGAAGACCAATTTCCAAAATCAGAACAAATCGAGTTTTTGAAAAATCAAGATCTCATGAAAAAAAATCAGGACACCTTGCATCTCTGATTGGTATAAATACTTCCGCACATTTTTGCTGGTTTTTGTCCCGCTGACTTTCCAGCAATATGAATTGCTGGAAAAATCAGCAAACATTAATGCTGGATTCCAGCAATTCAAATAGCTGGAAATCAGCAATCGATATTGCTGGAAACCAGCTATTTCTTTAAAACACTCTTTAAAAACATTTACTGTGTGTATCCGAATTCCTACACTCAGGCAAATTCTTATTATAATTTTTTTTTGTTTCGATTATAGTCGTTTTACCATCTTTATGGCATTCGCGACTTTATCAACGTTGCAGTTGGCGGATCGTTATTGAAAAACTTATCCGGTACAACTGTGTTCGATGTTTACTCTTGGGCTCGAACTCGCGGACATCGGCTCAGGAGACAACAGACTTGCCAACTGAGCTATATCTCAAGCCCCTAAAATATTCTTATTATAATTTTCATAAGATGCATCTTATAAACCGCTTTTTAGAGTGTAAAATATTGTTTCATAAGAGTCTTATGAAATTCTTTCAATTTTCATACGATGTTCTTATGGAAAATAGAAGAAACGGCATTGTGAAAAAATAATGAACACATCCATTCATAGCATCAGTTTTTTTCATCATCTAACTGTACGAAGCAATCGCCAGTTCATAGTTATTATAATTTCCCTTCAATGTTAAATGTTATTGCTATCTCCGGAATGGTAAGTTCGATTTGATGTTTTTTGTGTAAACGTCTAATATATTAGTAAACTAAAATACATTATTTGTTTACTTTTCAGCAAGCTGATCGGCAAAAAACGAAAGGTAAAAGATTTAGATGCGGCAAAAAAACTTTGATGGAGCCGTCTGTTGATGCGCTGCTGATGGTGACCATTAAGGATTTAATTTTAAACAAATTTGGCAAACAATAAAGTGATTGTTTCAGCATGAAATATCTAGAATTTTTCTTATTAGAAAGTGATTTACTATTTCCATAAGAATCTCTTATGAAAAGCAACAACCTTTCATTGAAGTAGGCGTTCATCTTCAGAATTCATTCGCGTCATAAGACAATCTTATGAATTTCATTAATTTTTCTTATGGCGCCACTTCATAAGAGAATCTTATGGCATACATAATAGTATTTTTCTGAGTGTATATCCAGCTCAGGGATGCCAGCTGGTTTTGTCGAAATTCACAAAGCGAATTTTATTTTGCTGGAAACCAGCAAAATTTTGCTGGATTTTGTCCCGCTGCAGCAAAATTTCCAGCAATTTTGATTGCTGGAAAATCCAGCAAACTAATTTACTGGAAGTCCAGCAATATTAATAGCTGGAAATCAGCATTTTTTTCAAAAAACAACCGGAATTTTCTGAATTCTAAATTAGATTTTAAATTTAATTTCCCTTGGTAGTCATATTAATAAGAAAAAATTTGTTTGTTAATTTTTCTTGAGTGACATTTATTTAAATTTTTGAAACAAATTTAAACAATATCTCCATGTAAAATAAAAAGTATTAGTTTTTTTCTCACAAAATACTAAACTCTTCGAAAAAATATACCTTTGATTGAAATGCTTCATTCTGGAGAGTCAAACACTTTTCGCGCGCAACGAAGAATAATGAGCGATAACAAAAACAAATTCAAGTTTGACAGATCGATTGCTGATTTTTCAGCAATGAATATAAAGTGCTGGAAAAATCAGCAAGACGGAGAATGTTTGCTGGTTTCCAGCAAAAATTTAGATTGTTGGACTTTTCCAGCATTTTTTTTTCTGCTGGAAATTGCGGCAAAATATTTTCTGATTACCTTTTTCAGGACACAACAAATTCTGCTTAAATTGCATCAATAAAGGCAAAAAACTGGTACTGTAGATACCTTAACTTATGCACTGAGGTGGGCAGAATCTTGGCTGGCAGCCAGAATATATGGAAAAACACCACCTGAACCGAACATTATTATCGGTTTAACTATTTTATTACAGATTTGTTCGATATCCTGGTAATTTAGGAATAATTTAATTACATTTTAGCTATTTTCTTGAATATCAGGATAATTCACTACAATTAAGATTATTTTTCAAAATCTGGAGAAATCAGGACAGTTTTTGAAATCAGGACGATCTTTCGAAAATCAGGAAAAATCCTGATTTATCAGGACACCTGGCACCTCTGATCCAGCCAGCTCGCATGTACAGGCATGTACGAAAGAAATCGGCAAGGCGAGTAAAGCTTCAGGTGTGTTCTTATACCAATGCACGGAATCGTCCATCTTGTGACAGGCGTGACAGGCAATCGTAATCGTAGGCATGGTAGGCGAACAATTCGCTGTCAAAAAGCGCACCGTCTCCACCCCCCACCAATGAGAAACTTTTGGTACCCCTTGCCTACTTTTCCTCAACCTCACCCTACTGGAGGCACTCTGGAAATCGGTACACAGCAGCAGTGTCATATAAACAGATTTTTCTGTATTATACAGATTTTTCAACGTCAATACAGATAAGATACAGATTCAGATTTTTATACAGATTTTTAAACATTGATACAGATTTACAGATTTTTTTTTGAAATAAATCTAAATCAATTGTTGATGAACCGTATTTATGGACTAATTGAGTTGAATCTTTTTAAATCTTTCCAATTACAGTATATACCGCAAATGCTTGCAACAGCACAAATAATTAATCCAGACCTTTAACTTCTACAAGTGAGCTTTGTGACAACTTTAACCATCTATTTATCATTTAGGTTAGTAGGAGCTTCAATAGTCTCTTTTTTACAGCAGCATAACTTAATTGTTTTAACGGCGAATAATAGTCCCCCTAAAAGAGTACGCGAATTTTGATAATGAAATCAGTATAAAATCTCTTCTCCTTTAGTTTGATATCTATAAAGTAGGGTGGTATTTAAGATTATCACTTTAAGGGAGTTTTAAAAAGAAATAAGATTGAGAATCATATAAAAATTCTAATTTCAATTAGGTTTGAATCGTCAGTTTTTAAATGCGAAACTATATAACTGAATAAAGTAGGAGAACATCTTAAAAAAAACAAATTCATTTCTTACACGATATGCAGTTAATTTTTTTTTAAACCAGCCCACTTATTTAAACGAATTTTGTGTTCATACAGGAACAAACATTCGAAATTTAATTTCGATATTTCATTACGATAACAAAAAGGAATGGTCTTTATGGTCCATATACTGATTTGAAATTCACTCATTAATAAAATTTTATCAACTGAACTTGAAATTAAACGTGTTACATCTCGACAAGCTTTTGTTATAGGTATTTATAGTTTTTGAGTTTTTTTTTCACAAAGTGCAACATCAGGCGTGATGTCTATAAGACGAAATTTTTCGAAGTTCTAAATGTGGTAAGGATTTATAAATTGGCTTTAAATTTTTTATCGATAACACATGGCAGAAACCTTCAAGCAATATAAGCTCTTATTTTAGATAGGAATACTAAGAATAGGTTAAAAAATGCATTCAATAAACTTATGCGCTGGCTAAACTACATGTCAAAAATATAAAAAAAATGGTTTCAATTCAGTCATCGATTTTCCCGAGGAACGCGAGAAACTTTTGTAGTGACCGGACGTCTTGTTTCCACGACGAGCAGATATTTCGCGTCTACTCTTCTTGAATCTCGTTTATTAACTGATCTGTTACCCTTCCAACGAAGTTGGAAAGACAGGTACACTCTTTCTCTTTTTTCCACATGTGAGCACTCACACTCGTTAGCGTCAGTTGGCTAACGGAAATCCGTTGCTTATAACGTTTGAAGTACACGTTCATATGTGTCTAGTTATTATCGATTTATAATTAGAAACTTTACATTATCATTCTAGTACATAGTAAATCCGAATATAATTCTGTCATTCATCTACCCAATCCTAATTCCTACACTACCCAATCCTAATTCCTACATCCGTCCCCTTTCCTACTCTCAGTATGTTCAGAATGCTTTAGAGATATTTAAATACCATGAACTTTTTTCCAAGATACGTAAGCTAAGTACGAGACCCCTTATTATTTACTTTGATCATTAAAATACCAAGGGGCAAGTTATAAGTCTAGTTAAAAATATCCCAAGAATTAGTCTGCGATCCTTAAATTTTTTTACTGTTACTAATTTATTTCAAAATTGTGAATCTCATTTGTTTTTGTTTCTCAAAGATCCTTCTACTTGCTTAAATTTCAATAATGAATGAATATGTGATAATTTAATTAATTTGGCTCTGTAGCAATAGTTAAGTTTATTTGGCATATTCCTGAATTTTATCTGATTTGCAGATTAATATTTCAAGATTTTTTTTTTAAATAATATTTTCAAATAGTTTTACAAGTACTAGTTCGATACTTCCACTATACTAGCAGAAAAGTTTGAAATATGGGTTTGGAAATAGAAGCTGATTTTTCAAAGAATACAAATTAATTTGCGCGTTATTCTTCGCTGATTAATTGCAGCTGCTAGAAAATCAATCTATTTCTAGTTTCTCCTTTTAATCAAGAAATAGTTTTCAAACTTCCGGTACAGGTTTTTTCATTAAAATCATTCAAAAGATGTTTGGTTATTTTATTTCGTCGTAAAATCCAAACAATTTGCTTTCGTAAGAAAAACAATATTTTGTTACTAAGTTTTTTTTTTATGGAATTATTAAACTTTTAGATTTTTCAAGCACCATGCAAAAGTTTTCAATGTATTTTGTTTCGTCCTTACATTATGACACTTTTCGTTAGCATACTGCAAACAGATCTTTAAGATTTTCGCTTTGTTAAAATTAATCGAAAGTTTTTAATTCATTTCGTTTCATTTTTTTTTTTTCATTCACAATTCATCAACAAAGCTTTACGTTTTGTAAAAATCTTCAAAATTATTCTGTTCTTCTTTTCCTCAGATTTTCGTCGGCTTAGCATATTTCTATTGGAACAAAATACTTTTATTTCCCTTTCGCTCTCATTTTTCGTTGGTAAAGCTTCAAAATGTTCTCTTAGTCTGGAAATTTTCATGCCAATCAATCTTCTTCAAATCATTCGATTCAACCCAATTCAACTTTTTATTTTTTTTCACTTCTATCATCGGCAAACATTCATTTTTATTTATTCACTAACCTTGTGTCGGTAGATCTCCTAAATTTTCATTAAGTGTATTTCTCACTTAATGAAAATTTCAATCAACCTTTTTTTGCATCGATAGAGTCTTTCTTTCATCTCACCTTCGGTCGGCATATTTTTGAAATTTTCACTTCGTGATAACTCAATTTCTAATCATCTTTTTTTCTCTGCTTTCGTCTTTCATGAACAAAATTTTCGCTTTTCGATAAATCCTCTTCAAACCATGATGCATCTTTTTTCGTTTTTCCTCACTATTGGTAAGATTTTCAAATTTTTGCTCTTTTGAAATTCTTTTATTTTTTCATTAATCTTTCCTATTCCTAATTTTTTCTCTAACATCTATTTTCGACAAATTTTTAAAAGTTTTGCTTATTTAGAAAAACTCTACCTAAAATAACTCTGCTTCTATAGACTTTCTTTATTCACTAATCTTCTGTCGGTAGATCTCCCAAATTTTCATTAAGTGAAAAATACTCTTTCAATCATCCTTTTTTCGCATCGATAGAGGTTTCTAATTTTCCTTTTTTATAATGTTTCTCTATTTTTAATCTTTAAACAGCTGAGCTTTTAAGTTTTCGATTCTTTTGGTCGTGAGAAAATCCTTTTATTTTACTTTTTTTTCACCTTTAATCGCTAGATCTATAATAGTTTCGTTTCTTAAAATTATATCAAACCTCCTTTAAAACTTTAAGAATTAAAATAAACTTTCTTTAAATCATTCTGTTTTTCTCTTGCACTTCATTGGTCAAGGTTTAAAATTTCTGCTTCTTTTTAAGTATTATCAATCAATCTTTACCTTGGTCGTTGAGCTCTCTTTATCTCTATATCTATAAAATTTCCTCTGTCTCTACTTTTTCTAATGCTTATTTAGTCTATTTATTAGAACCTATTAGAACAACCAATCGTCCTATAAGTTCGATAACACCGGAAAGGAGGCTGAGGAGACAATACCTGAGGTAGCTAACGAAACCACACAACAGGAAGCCACCACCAATCCAAGACGAAAATCTGTTCTCAAGAAAGAGCAACCCTACACAATCCTCTTACCTTTCCTCAATAAAGAAAAACAATAGTGGAGTCGCCGCGACGATTCCTCTATTCCTAACACTACAAAAGTGAAATCAATACACTGCAAAAAAAAAAAACTTTGAGTTAAAAGCCTTTAAAGTCAACCTTCTTCAAAGTAAGCTGTTCCTATTATTTTCTTCTTTCACATCTACCATAGGCGAATCTTCAATTTTTTTTCTCAGTTGGTAAAATTTCATAATTTTCGGTACATAAAACCTCAACTTCTAATCATCCTTTTTCTCTACTTTCGTCTTTCGTGAACAAAATTTTCACTTTTCGATAAATCCTCTACAAATCGTAATGTTTTTTTCGTTTTTCCTCACCATTGGTAAGATTTTCAAATTTTCGCACTTTTGAAATTCTTCTTGCTTTTTCTTATTATTTTTCTTTTCATTCTACTTTACATCGGTAATGCTGTTATAAAAAAAAAACCTTCCTCAAATCATTCTGTTTTTCGAGCATAAAAATATTTGTTAAAATATTTGTTTTTTTTTTCATTAATCTTTTCTCTAATCAAGCTATTCCTAAATTTTTCTCTAACATCTATTTTTGACAAATTTTCAATATTTTTGCTTATTTAGAAAACTATTCTTAAAATAACTCTGCTTCTATAGTCTTTCTTTCCTCTCACTTTCTGTCGGCATATTTTTCAAACTTTCATTTGGTGATAAATCTAGTTCAAATCATTCTATTCAGTTTAAATTTTTAGCTTCTTTTTTTTTTAAGTCGTAACAAAATAACTTACCTTTCGTCGGTAGAAATTTTTTTTTTATCCTTTCAAAATCATTCTGTTGTCTATTTCTGTTTTTTTAAAGTAAATCTTCCATCGGCAGTTTTGAAATTATTTCTTTAGAAATTTTTTTTTTTGATATCAAAATATTTTCTTTATTTGGAAGTTTTCAAATCATTCAATCTTCTTCATATCAAGTTGTTACTCATTTTTCTAAACTTCTCTTTTTTCACATCGATTATCAACAAAATCTCGAATTTGTCTTTCATTTTTTTACTCACCTTTTGTTGAGAGTTCTTAAATTTCGATTCAGTAAAAAAATTAAATTAAATTTTTTTTTTTTTTTGTTCATTTTTCATCGTTAGAGTGTTATAAGTTTCGCTTTTTAATAAATCTTTTTCGTATCGTAATGTTTCTTTTAACGTTTTTTTCTCCAACCTGATTGATTTTCAAATTTTCGCTTTTTTTCAACACCTTAAAAAGCTTCTCGTTTTTTTTTTTTTTACAGTTCGACGTCAGAGTTTTTAAATTTTCGCCTTTTTGTAAATTCTTCACCTACTTCACATTTATTTTTTTTTTCACTTACCTCTCATCGACAGAGTATTCAAATTTCGCGTTTCTTTAGCATCTTTTACTTGTTTCTCTTAGAGAAAAGTTAAAATTTTCGCTTTTAAGAAAACCTCAAATTCCTTCTGTTTTTCCTTTTTTTTCTTTCTCTTATCTTTCGTCGGAAGAGTTGAAAATATTTGCTTCTATTTTAAAACATTTTGTTTTTCTTTTCATAGTTTTCATCGGCAGTTCCCAAAATATAATATATCTCTTTTTTTTTCTTACCTTCCATCGGTAGAGTTTTAAAATTTTCGCTTATTCAAAAAAACATTCAAAATAAATTAAATCATTATCTTTTCATTTTTCTCTCACCTTCCATCGGTAGAGCTTTCAAATATTCGATTTATGTAAGTCCAATCAATCTTTTAACAACATTTTTCATCGTTTTTTTACCCTTTCGTCGGCAGAGCTTAAAATTTTCGCTTTTTTCCAAACCAATTTGTTTTTCAGACTTTTTATCGGCAGTTGAAACAGAATAATTTCACCTACTTTGAAACCTTAAAAACATTGTTTTTCTCTTTGTTTTCTTGCCTTCCGTCGGCAGTTTCAAAATTTTCGTTTACTTGAAAAAACATCAAACAAATTCCAAATTTTAATTTTCGTTTTTGTTTCTCTAACCTTCCATCGGCAGAGCTTTAAATATTCGTTTAAAAATTTTTCATTAACATTTCGTAGATACGGCTTTAAATTTTTCGTTTAAAAATAAAGGCTTTAAAAAATTTCCATCGTTTTCTCCTTTTTTCTTAGCTTTCGTATTCGTTTTCGAAATTTATCGTTCAGGCTTCAAAACGTAACATTCTAGTACACAACTTCGATCCATCACCATGGCTTATGAAAATATTCAACTGGATTATCACTGAAACACTCCATCATCCTTTAAATCACTTTTCGCTTGATATTTTCATAACCGGTTAGGAGCATACTGCGCCATTTGTAGTGACCGGACGTCTTGTTTCCACGACGAGCAGATATTTCGCGTCTACTCTTCTTGAATCTCGTTTATTAACTGATCTGTTACCCTTCCAACGAAGTTGGAAAGACAGGTACACTCTTTCTCTTTTTTCCACATGTGAGCACTCACACTCGTTAGCGTCAGTTGGCTAACGGAAATCCGTTGCTTATAACGTTTGAAGTACACGTTCATATGTGTCTAGTTATTATCGATTTATAATTAGAAACTTTACATTATCATTCTAGTACATAGTAAATCCGAATATAATTCTGTCATTCATCTACCCAATCCTAATTCCTACACTACCCAATCCTAATTCCTACAACTTTGACTTCGGAGGAAACAGTGATAAAAGTTTCCGTTTTGTCAATTTTATTCCAATTCAACAAAAATGGAAATTTTGACCTAAATTTAATGACCAAAGTACAATCTTTCATTTTTCTTGAGGCATGAGTAAACACGTTTTGTAGATTTCGGCACAGTTGGAGAATAAGTTAAATAGAAACTTCAATATCAAATTCTCAAAGACTTTTTTTTGAATGATGTCAGAAATAAACTGCTGGTCAAAAGTTTGGGAACACCCCCTGAAAAACATGAATATTTTGATCGCTCATATCTCAGCCATCTTTTTACATATTGGAATTCTTTTGATCATATTCAAGAGATCGTGAGCTAAACCTTCTTTGTATGTATTTGACAAAATGTTAATATTGAATTTATATGACTAAAATTTAGCTTAAAGTTGGGACATTTTTCAAAAACCAAACTTAAAATTTCAAAATTCGAGTTGCATACGAATTCTTTTTTCGTACTTATTAAAAAAAACATTTGTTTAATTTTGTGCGAAAAATTTGCAATGTACTTAAAGTATATAAAATAGCTACTCAAGTCATCGTCCAAAAGTTTGGGATCACCCCGTAGTATGGTGTAACGGCCTGAAGTTTGGGATCAGTGTTCTAAAAGATGCACTCTTATTTCGCGTATCTTATAACGCGTATCTCTGTTATCAAACAAAGTACTGTTTATCTGGTAAGCTGATTTGGAAGCTAATGAGTTGAACCTGTTTTATGGATATTTATTTGAAATATTTTTGAAGACTAACTTCTTTAGAACTTTAGCTAAATTTTCATAATTTTCTTATGATTTTTCACCAAATAGTCAGACCGTTGAAAAAACATGCAAATTTGTTTTGACCATAACTTAGTTGACTCTCAAGTTATTGCAGATTGCAGGTTGCGGCCAACAAAATTGCATTTGTTCATCTTGTGTGAGTGAATTAGCCTTTAATAATAATTTTCATATCCAACAAAAAAAATTAAAACTAACATTTTATCGCTCTACATTTAGTTCAATTAATGAAATAAATTTCCATTTTAAAATAATGAATACGTTAAAAGCATTAAAACTGATATCCATATTGCATATTAAGCAATAATCTAACAAAGAAATCAATAATAGAACTTTTTGGTGGTTTAAGTTCAAATACAGATAAATACAGATTTTTTCATGAGGCCAATACAGATTTTTTTAAAAACTATCTGACAACCCTGGTTTGATGTATGTAGATGCAGCTTACGATCCGTTTTACTCGCGATCAGGAACGAAGCATCGATGTTGAAACCTGTAGGAGAAAGATGGATACTTGAGGCCACCTTCACTATTCTCCATCTCAAATCGGGATATATTATCCGAAAGGATGAATTAGAGATGGGCAAAACGGCTCATTTCAATGAGCGGCTCAGAGCCGTTCGCTCAATTCAATGAGCCGGTTCATTTGAGCGGCTCAAAATTGAACCGTGTCACGCAGCTCAACACTGGGGCCGTTCACATACCACGTGATCAACCTAGGGGAGAGGGGGAGGTGTTGGAAATGTCCACGCTTGTCTATGTAGAGGGGGGTAGGAGTTTGAGTCATTGTCCTGTTTTCATGTATGCATTCATGTCATGTATTTATAATCTTCAATATCTTTCTCATTCTTTAATATAAACATTTTTTATTCATTTTTCAAATCTAAGGTTTTCTAACTGTAAAAGGATTAGATTAAGGCAAAATAAAGATTTCGAATCTTTTCACGTGGACATCAGGACAGACAGGAGTTTGCCAAATGTTCGCTCTTGTCCACGGAGGAGCTGGTCAAAAATCGAATTTTTCTGTCCACGTAGTATCAGAACGGCCTCATTAAATCAAAATTTAACTGTGGCTCGCAACTTCTAATTATAAAAAAATGACTAGCAGCTCATCACAAGCATTTTAAGCAGCAGTTCAATATTCGAATCAGTGTTGATCTGCGAGTCGCGGATCTTTTGAAAAGAGCCACGGTTTTTTGGTACGAATAAGCAGCTTTTGGTTCTTTGCCCATCAAATTACAGGCTGACTGAGGAGCGAAGAACAGTAGAAAGCCGTTCGATCGTTTTCTCGAACGAAGGAAACGTGGTGGGTGGAGGTTCAAAAAAGAGTCGAAAAACGGCTCGAAAAAGAACCGCTCAAAAAAGAACCGCGACTCGCTCAACTCTGTTTCACAATCTGAACGGCAAAAGCGGAGTATGGAGAGCCGTTCAATTTGATCAAATGAACGGCTCGGCCCCCATGCTCTGTTCGATTCTTTTCGAGCCGTCCTCCCAGTGATTTTTTAAATTCATTTTCCGCTTCGCAGCGAAATAAATCCGGAGCGCAACTGCGAAATAGCAGTTGGAACAAAATTGTCGCGTTATACGCCGGAGTGAACACGACCTTCGAGTGAGTTCCTTGTGATTCATCCGAAAGCTCCGAAAGCGGAAGAAACGCCCCTCGGACATCGTACTAGAGCACGATGCCCGAATGGTGCATACATGGGATGGAATTCGGATCCGAGCTGCGCTGTAACGATTTTTCATCGTTTTTGTTTAACTTTTCTGCAGAACCCGTTGAAAATAATTGTATTCGTTTGAAATTAAATTGTAAATAAATATTATACAGTTTTCGAATTAATTTTGACGATGAATCAAATTAAAAAATAAATCTATGAAAATTTTAACAGAATGTGTCTAAGATATTTTTTAAAATGTTTTCAAAATGATAGAAGATAATTGACTTGAAGTACGACATTTAAGTATTGGAAAAAGGAATCAGTATTCATAAATCTGTGTTCATAAAATGTTTAGATTTCAATTTTTTTTCAAAAACTTTTCATTAAAAAGTTCAGCGGTACCTAATTTTTGTGTGATTTTTAAATTTAGCTTTGGAACAAACCCGTTTGCGATTTTAGTTGAAAAATATTCTCTTAAATCATCTCTTTTTAAATCACAACCGGTACGTTTATTGAATAAGGAATTTCGGATTCCCGCATTTGAAAAATCTAAAAAATAGTAAAAGAAATTTGAGATGATATCTTTTTAATTTATTGATATATTTACGGAGAAAAGGTTAAATACAATCAATACATCAATATCATCCAGACAGTAATATAAAAGAAGGAATTTCGGATTTGTAACGAACGACTTAATGAGATTTTGCAGAATACATTGTGTAAATAACTGCATTTATTTCAAACAAATTTTCAATGAAAGTATATAACATATTACAGTAATTTATCAAGTAAATCGTTTGTAAGAATAAGAAATGTAATAGAAAAAAATGTAAAAATAAATATGAATTTATCTGAAAATGAGAAAATTATAAAAAAAACATTAATATGAATACACGTTACAACTCGAGATTTAAATTCAATCAAAATTCGCAACAAACAAGGTGAATCCAGTAATTCTAATACAAACAATTCAGATAGATTTTAAATTTTAACATTCAAATTCAGATTTAGATTTAAGTTTCAGATTTAAGATTCAGAATTCCGATTCACACTACACAATCAAATTTCAAATTTAAGATTCGCATTCCAGATTGAAATTAGAATTTTACATCCACATTCACATTAAGATTTCAAATTCAGATAGTGGATTCAGATTTCAAGATCAAATTAAAGTTTCAGATTTCAGTTTCAAATTCAGATTTCATATTCAGATTTCAGATTCAGGCTTCAGATTCAGATTTCTGATTTCAGATAAAGATATC
Organism: Uranotaenia lowii; assembly: GCF_029784155.1. Classification (NCBI taxonomy): domain Eukaryota; kingdom Metazoa; phylum Arthropoda; class Insecta; order Diptera; family Culicidae; genus Uranotaenia; species Uranotaenia lowii. The sequence continues at coordinate 69,654,696 of NC_073693.1, read as the reverse complement.
AGATTCAGATATTAGATTCAGATTTCAAATTCAGATTTCAGATTTAGATTTCAGATTCAGATTTCAATTTTCAGAATCAGATTCAATATTAAGATTTCTGATTTGATTTTTTGATTCAGATTCGAAATTTTAGATTCAGATTCTATTTTTAAGATTCAAGTTTTAGATTCTCAATACAGGTTTAGATTTCAGTTACTTTTTAAGTAAGATTACGAGGTTATGAATTATATAAATTATATTAAAAAAAATAACATATGGCTTTCAATTCAACCAGAAGTCAAAATCATATAGAGGCAGGGTTTTCAGGATTTATAATATAATGTTTATTATTACAAATACAAAAATGTTTTTGAAATTCACCAATAAGAATAAAAACTCCGTGGTTCGGAATTCAAAATGCAGTTACCGAATTTCAAGACGTGGAAGTCAGAACTTAAAAACTAACTAAAGAACTCCGCTCCAATATAAATAATACGATTCAATATAAGAATCAGGGTTCAGTTTACTTACTTTATTATAAACATTTGTTAGCAGCTTTCTTTTCAAATTCACTCACTTCATCACATACATATTTTTTTTTCTTACGCTTATTCAAACAACACTGTTTTCTTTTTGCACTTCGCAAAATCACGACACTTTCAAAAGACTGCCATGTCCGTACAGCACTGAAGCACGAATGAAACTGAATTTATTACCAACAATAACAATAATCTACCAGCCGCGGGGCAACTGAACCAGCTGAACGTGAACCATGGGCCAACACATTGAAAAGCAATTGCGTACATTCGAAAGAAATGTGAACTTTAAATCTGTGTTGGTGCATGAAGCGGGATATCGACCAGAGATGTTAAAATCGCGAGTCTACATACTCGCACTTTGCCCTTCTTTGCAGAACGATTTTATTTCGTTAAACTCAATCTGCAATGATGCTATCTAAAGTTCAACTCGGAAAGCATCAGGAAGTAAGCTTCGGGTAAACTCGGCAGGAGTAAACAGCAATCGGGGGAAACATCAGCGAAGCAAACGAACAGTTCTGCGAATTAAAAAACAAATCGTTTTCGTTCGGCAGCCGAACACATCAATCGGACAACGCATGGGGGCGTGGCTAAAATTGATAGATACAAGGGAACGAGAAACGAGCGAGAGAAGGGTGCGAGGAATGTTAACTCGGTCCGTCGGGCAACGATCGCTCGTGAGCATTCGTGTACGGTAAGCATCGTTCTGTTGTTTCGTTGGTGGGATTTTATTCCTGCGAGGCATGGAAAACATCAATTCGGAACTGTTCTCTTCGTTTTGTGTGCAATCGCGTCATGATTGGAACGAAGATAAAATCAATCTGCACATAACAAGTTAAACTCGGAAAAAATCAGCCGAATGATTCTTTCCGAAGCGAGTCTACACACCACTGATATCGACACAAAAAATAACGAGAATATTCTAAGTTCGGAATCTCAAAGCCGGTGCGCTTTCGGAAAATAACTCATTTATTCATTTGGAGGCGGAATCGATGAACGGGAATGAATTTTTTCTTGCTGGGCTGTAGCTCTTTTTTAACCACCCACCACCCACCTCGGTTCTTTTGGTTCGGGAGTGCGAACGAACGGATTTCTGCTGTTCTCCGCTCTTCAGTTTGTGTTGCTTTGCTTGTTTAGTGATGGGAGAGCAACAAAGAGCTGTTTATTTGAACCGGCTCTTTTGGAAAGAACGAACGAACCGTCTCGTTTGAATCACGGTTCTTTTGATACGAAGAACGGACGGCTCTCCACTCTCCGCTCTTGTATATTGCAGCGGTTAAATATTTCAACCGGTGTTGAGCGGCGGGTCACGGTTCATTTTTGAGCCGCGGCTCTTTTTTTAAGAGCCACGGGTCGTTCGTTCTTTTTGAAGAACCGGCTCAAATGAGCGGCTCTTGAGCGCTCGCGCATCACTAGGATGAATATCTAATAACCCCTGCTAAACAAATCCAAACTAAAATTAAAGTCTACGGCTTTTAATAAACACCCTCCTAATATCACTTGTGTCGTGTGTGCCTAGGACTCCCATGATGGCAAAACAGGGAAGAGTCTATTCGCGACTAAGTAGCTAAGTAACATTAGCTTTGTTGTGACCTTTAGGGGGAATTTTTGGCAGGCGGAACGTGCACAATAGTCCGCCTCGTAATGGAATCAAATAAATGTTTGATAAACTATCGTTTATGAGAAAACGAAAAATTTAAATGGAGAAAACTTATTACAAATCCAATTTAAAGGCAATAAAAGCAATACATTAAGTTTCTGTCCTAGAGATATATTTTAAGATATAGGGTGATTAGTAACTCAGTTGACTAAAATCCCGTTTTCTCTTTAGGTTAAAAATTGGTAGCGCCATACAACGCATAAATTAAATAAGGAACTGCTAGTTATGTTATGAAATTGCATCTTTCATCGATATCGAATTTAAATTCATAATGGTCACCCATTGATGTAGGGTTGTTTATACTCTCCAATTGAAGGTAACATAACTTTTTTTCGGTACAAAAATTAGGGTACTAGTTTACTTTTTCGTTTTTTCAAATATTACGAATAATAATGTTGTGTATCTTTAGTGTTTGAAATACATTTTATCAGAAAATGAATTTCTATCAATTTAGTTAGTGTCTATTTCGCTGCAGTTACTGGAAAGGAGAGAGACAACAAACATGATAGGTTTTCCAATGTTGGTTCGAATCCATGCTATTTCGTTTCGTTCAAACGATGAAAGCTTTACTTTATCACGAAAGCTTCCTGAAAAGGAAAGGTGGTATAAATATGCGAGCATCGTTTTGCAAGCTAACTGTTGTACCGACAGGGATGTCAGGTGTCCTTATTTTTCAGGATTTGTCCTGATTTTGAAGAGGCCGTGCTGATTTTGCAAAAACGCTTGAATTGTCCTGATTTTTTTTAAAATGACCTTTAAAATGTCCTGATTTTTCCTGATATTTTTAAATATCTAAACTATAACTAAATTCATGGTTAAATGGTAAGAAAATCAATCAAATTTTTAATAAAATAGTTTAACCAGTTTAACTGATGATAATCTTTGGAATAAATGATATTTATATAATGTTCTCGATATTAACTTCAGGCCAACCAAGGTAATTTTCGCTTCAGTTGCATAATTTGAAGCGTCTTCAGCACCAGTATTTCACCTTTAGTTATGCAATCTAAGCAATCGGCACACCTGTGTACCGATTTCTTTCGTACATGCCTGTACATTAGGGTGTCCCAAAATTGCATAACTTCTGGCAATCTGGGGGCTCACCCTCCAAATGCTAGATTAGGATGTACAGAACAAACTTTTGTACGGGGCCGACTAAAAAAAATATGTTTAGAGTTTCCGCAAGCCCGATCTTTGAAAAAGTCCACTTTCTAAAGATTTGATTTTCAATCAATGCTCGATCCAAAAAAAATCATAAAATTTATATATTTTATATTTTTCTAAATTTTGTTTGAGTTAAATACTACACGTCAAAAATAAAAAATGAACCAAGTTTGTATCAAAATGTAAAACAAGCAAGCTAATTCCAGGAAAAAAATTTTTTTGGTCTAAAAATTTTGTTTTCAACTGACCAAAATGTGTACCAAGCGTAAAATATTTTTGATACCAATGCCATCAAATGATGCGGATTTTTGTACACTTAAACTTTGCTGAACTAAATATGTTGATTGTATCATCGTGTGAAGAGCTATTCACGGTTTAATACTCAATAACTATCACAATTTAGGATATTTTTATTTAATTTATTAGATTTATCGTAATAAATACCTACTTTAAATCAAAATACTTGCAAAAAAGAATTTGATGGTTTAAGGGAGTCATCAGGAGGCCATATGCCAAATTTGAGCGGAATCGGGCAACAGGAAGGGGTTGCACTGAATCTCAAGTGTGAAAGGGAATCTGAGACATAGTGTTTTCAAGATGTATGAAAAACTGGTTTTTCATCATACATTTTTTTCTCTACTAATCGATTGCATGATTACGTAGATTTTATTAAAATGTCAACTTAGACTAACATTTCACCTGAAGACTACAACTCGATTGGACTTAAAATAAAAAAAGTTATCAGGACATTTTAAAGGTCATTTTAAAAAAAATCAGGACAATTCAAGCGTTTTTGCAAAATCAGCACGGCCTCTTCAAAATCAGGACAAATCCTGAAAAATAAGCACACCTGACACCCCTGTCGGTACAACAGTTAGCTTGCAAAACGATGCTCGCATATTTATACCACCTTTCCTTTTCAGGAAGCTTTCGTGATAAAGTAAAGCTTTCATCGTTTGAACGAAACGAATTAGCATGGACTCGAACCAACATTGGAAAACCTATCATGTTCGTTGTCTCTCTCCTTTCCAGTAACTGCAGCGAAATAGACACTAACTAAATTGATAGAAATTCATTTTCTGATAAAATGTATTTCAATTTTCAAACACTAAAGATACAAAACATTATTCGTAATATTTAAAAAAAAACGAAAAAGTAAACTAGTACCCTAATTTGTGTACCGAAAAAAAGTTATGTTACCTTCAATTGGAGAGTATAAACAACCCTACATCAATGGCTGACCATTATGAATTTAAACTCGATATCGATGAAAGCGCTGCTGAGTTTCGCGTATATTGTGCGTGGGAGAGATGTAATTTCATAACATAACTAGCAGTTCCTTATTTATTTTATGCGTTGTATGGCGCTACCAATTTTTAACCTAAAGAGAAAACGGGATTTTAGTCAACTGAGTTACAAATCAGTTACAATATATCTTAAAATATATCTCTTGGACAGAAACTTAATGTATTGCTTTTATTGCCTTTAAATTGGATTTGTATTAAGTTTTCTCCATTTAAATTTTTCGTTTTCTCATAGACGATTGTTTACCAAACGTTTATTTGATTCCATTACGAGCAGGGTTGCCAACTATTTTTCAGAAAAGTCTGGAAGATTTTTAAAAAATGTCTGGAAATTTCTGCAAATGTCTGGACACCTAAGTTTTGAAGGTGGCGACCTTTTTTTTTGGTCCCCAGATCTCAATGTTACAATAGTATTTTTCTGTCACTATATCAGTCACGTGCTCTGTCTGAATCTCAATTTAACATACATCCTCAAAGCATTTGCCAAGGTTTCGAACCCTTATTGAATTCATAGTTCATAGGTTCTACTAATCATTTTCTCAGGGTGGCCACTCGAAATCCATTTTGGATTTCCCGCATTTTTCCCGACTTTTTCCCGCATGTTAACATGAAATTCCCGATTTTGTAAAACTGGAAACAAAACAAAAATCCGAATATTTATTTTTGAAACCACCTACCTAGACCTAGATTTCTAAGATTTGCCTTTGTTTTTATATTTTTTCAAAAATCGTCCTGAATTGCCCGACCATGTAGAAACGTGTGATGGAAAGTATGGAATTTTTAAGTTAAAAATCATCGTTCTTTGAAACTACTATTTTGAAGATATTTTGCTCAAATTCGACCTTCATATAATTCAATATCAAGTAAGCAATTTCAAATTGCTTAGCACCTGCTTTGACATGTTTTGTTACAGATTTCACAGGATCCAAATATCTTTGGTAACCAACGCCCTAGCAGCGACAAGTCATCTGATGTCCTTTCAATTCTTAGAAATCATAGAAACCCCTACCTGAAAAAGACCTCGTAATACATCATACGGTAACATCATCTGATTGGAAATGATCGATTCAAAACATGAGGGGTATTACAATGGAACAAATATAAGGAAAATGAAATAATCGCTCTTGGTTTTATAATTAAAAACTCACTGGAGTATTCGACCGAATATTCGTTTGGCCGAATAGTTTAAAAGGTCAATATTCGGTATAAGGCCGTTGGCCGAGTACATTTTTTTGTCCATCATGCTTCCTCTCTACGAGCGTCGGATAGAAGCTTCAATTGTTTTGCCTCCTCGGCCGCCTCTCGCTTCCGATTTGCAATAGTTTCTATAACAGATTGTTTTCCTTTTTTTTGTTTTAATAGGACTCGACATCTCTCGAGTGAGTATAACGAGCATACTGGATTAACGATTTCGTTGCGGTTATTCCCGTTGTTCAATGAAGCAAGTTAAAACTAGTCAAAACCGATCCAATACGGTAGGAGGATCCATTTCGACCTGGTAGAAATCGGTCCAAGCCAATAGGAAAGAGATTGATGATCAACTGTGAATCAATTTTTACTTGTTTCGCCTTTTTCGTTCAAACTTCATTGAACAGACTTTCACCGAGCCAAAAATTACCGACTTTTCGGGAGAAATTCCCGGCTTTTTCCTGCATTTTTCCCGGTGGATTCCAAATCCCGTCTTTTTCCCACATTTCCCGAATGGGTGGTCACCCCGTTTCCTGCCATATTACACCATGACAAAATTGAATTTTCATAGAATCTTAGAACAATTTATGTCCAAACACAAAAGTCTGGAATTGTCTGGAAGAAATGCCAAAAGTCTGGAAGTCTGGAAACCTAAAAAAATGTCTGGAAAAAGTCCAAAAAGTCTGGAAAATCCAGACAAAATCTGGAAGGTTGACATCACTGATTACGAGGCGGACTATTGTGCACGTTCCGCCTGCCAAAAATTCCCCCTTAAGGTCACAACAAAGCTAATGTTACTTAGCTACTTAATCGCGAATAAGCTCTTCCCAATTAAGCCACCATGGGAATCCTAGGCACACACGACACAAGTTATATTAGGAGGGTGTTTATTAAAAGCCGTAGACTTTAATTTTAGTTTGGAATTGTTTAGCGGGGGTTATTAGGTATTCATCCTTTTGGTGGCCTCAAGTATCCATCTTTCTCCTACAGGTTTCAACATCGATGCTTCGTTCCTGATCGCAAGTAAAACGGATCGTAAGCTGCATCTACATGCATCAAATTTATATTTACAGTTGAATGCACAAAATTAATCATACAACTATAGTTGAATGTATTATATACATTGTTGACTGTACGAAATCAATCAGATTGTCTATTATATGTATTGTTGAAATTTTTTTAATTATAGTTAGCTGAGAAGCAATCAGATATATGATTAAATATAAGTGGATTATTGTTGGAAATACTATACTTTTTTAATCTTTATAAGTCATACAGAAAAATCTGTCTATATGACACCGCTGTTGTATCGCTGCTTGGTAGGTAGAGTTTTTATAGCTAAGAGAGAACCATAACGAACGTAATCGACTTCCCCAGGTTGGTTAGAGTCCATGCTATTTGGTTTCATTCAAACGATCAAAGCTCTACTTTATAGCGAAAGCTGTGTATATCTGAGAGGTGGTATAAATTTGAGCGCCAGGGTACTAGTCCAAGGTGCCAGGTGTTAGGATTTTTCAGGATTTGTCCTGATTTTCCAGAGACTGTCTTGATTTTTCAAAAACTCTTGAATTGTCCTGATTATTGAAAAAAAAAGGTCTTCGAAATGTCCTGAATTGACCTGATTTTCAAAAAAGAATCTCAAAAACAACGCTCTTGAGTATCAATGTGACAATATTGGAAATTTGGTGGCTAGTACCCAGTGATTTTTTAAGTTCATTTTCCGCTTCGCTGCGGAATTAATCCGAGGTGGGACTGTTGTTTCGGAAATGAAACAAAATTGTCGCCTAAATTTCCGAAGTGAAAGCCACCCTCGAGTGAGTGCCTTGTGATTCATCCGAAAGCGGAAGAAACGCCCCTCGGACATCGTACCAGAGCACGATGCCCGAAGTGTGGATGGGATTTTTTGATCCGAGCTGTGCTGTGACGGTTTTTCATCGTTTTTGTTTAACTTTTCTGCAGAACTCGTTGAAAATAATTGTTTTCGTTTGAAATTGAATTATAAACCAACCTGAAATTTTTTCAAATTGATATCGACGAGGAATTCAATTCAAAAATAAATCATTTTAAATTTTCAACAGAGAATGTTAACGATATGTTTAAAATATTTTTAAAACGATAGAAGATTATTGACTTCAAGTCATTCAAAAAGACATTCAAGTATAGAAAAAAGGAATTAGAACTTTATGAATCAATGCTCATTAAATAATGAGATTTCAAAAAAGTTTATTCTAAGAAGTTTTCATTAAAAACTTGAGCAATTTTTTTTATTTTGTTTTTTTAAATTTCGCTATGCAATAAAATCATAAGTTGAAATTCCAACGCGTTTTTATTAGTTCTCTGAATACAACCTCCTAATACAACCCACTCGCCTTTTTCAAGTACCGATAATATTTTCTGAAGGAAAATCTATCTCACAAGAGGAAACGGTTGTTTTTAGTATGGACCTTTTAACACTAGAAAGACCGCACCAGTCAAAATGACTGGTTGGACACTTTGTTTGTTGAATATCTTTAAAACACTACGCTCTAAAAATTCGCAAAAAATACGACTTTTCATGAATTTTGAATCTCTACAAAACTGTGTTATTTTTTATTTCACTAGCTCTTTTAATAAGCGAGAAAAATTTCGCCATGGACACTCGGACCGTGACCAGTCAAAATGACTGGTAAAATTCACAACCCTTTAACTTAAACAAGATAAATTTTTTTCGCTTGCTTTTGGTTTCATTTGCAATCTACATTCAAGACAATGAGCCTAAGTTGATTTATGGTGGGCAGGAGTGTGTCATTCGTAATGAAATTATTGATTTTCGATGCGAAGTCATGAAAATTTTTAGAAAAAGTTCTCGAATTTACCGCTGTGTGGCGCTTCAAGCACTTGACTCCCAATTTTTTTAGTCCGTTTTGTTGCTCAACTATAATCAAACTTTCTGTCAAAATTTGGCGAAATTTCATCAAGATTTGTAAAAGTTATGTTGGATTTAATACATGTCCATTCGAGAAATCGAGGAATTTTAGGTGATAAATATGTTTTATACTAAACTAGAATGAGTAAAATAATTATGAATTGTGTACTCATTTATTCAAATTTGAAGACATCAGCTATGAAACTGAATAATTTAAATGATATTTCAACATGGGTGCACGGAATATTTCTCATATGTTGGTTACCTACCATGGGTGCACGGATACACCGCAGTTTCTGCCCAAGTATGTATTCAGATCAATAGGTTCGACAAATTTCCAATGAAAGTTCACTAACAAGTAGTCCGGCACCCGTGTATATACCTGGCCAGCTGGCAACTGATTAAACATTCTTATTATAAGAGAAAACACGTCTTACCTGTCGGCAACTTATGGCGTTTGGATCCGAGTGTTTTCTTGCCGATACCGGGAATCGAACCCAGTACGCCTGGCATACCTAGACCAGACTCGCGCCAGCCTATCTGATAGACCACATCGGCACTAAGATATTTCAACATGGGTCCACAGATTGGCTGTAAATCCGTCGTTGAAAATTATATAGAAATAAATAGTTTTCAACTTGCTTCAGAACACAAAATATTTTTGAGCTAGATATGATAGGTATTTGAAATGCAATATTGATCAATCAAAAAACTTTTAAGGAAAAACAAATCAACGTGTACATTTGACAAAGTTGATTCATTATTTTTATTTTCACTGTTTTCTGTCGCACCACATAGCTTGATGTATATAATTCCTAAAATTCACTCGGTCCATGGTAACCGTTTTACAATTTCTTGGATGTTGATCAGATCTTATCAGATAAATATACGATTGCAAAAACCTGTGTTTTAAAAATAAATAAATGAATTTATTATTTCAAGATATAATTAAAAAAATTTTTTTTCAGGAATAAAAACGGATCTTAAAATAAAAATCTTTATTTAAATCATTATGTCTCAACATGAAAGACATGATTTCGGCTTTGCTTTAGTTAAGATTTGTAAAAATGCTTATTAAAAATTTGCAAAAAAGTCCAATATTTGATTAAAACGCAGTGAATCCGTGCACCCATAGTGAAAAACCATGTATTTAACACAATTTTTCATTTGAATCTATAAAAGTATTTATACTTTACCTTTAACATACAAAAAATTGATTTTGGATGAATGGCGGTGAATCCGTGCACCCATGGTGAATTGCTCTACTTATAGAAAAAGTTTGCTTCAAAACCTACAATATCAGGTATAATTTATAGGCAACGTGTTGAAAAGTTTCAGAGCGGTGAATGCTAGAAAATATCTACTAAAACAAAATTGAAGTGAAACCGTGCACCCATGGTCAATACCTATAGCCATCTAACATGATTTTATAATTAAATTGATAATGTGTTTTAATTTTTTGATGATTATTTGAAATACTCATTTTATGACATACACGCATTCGTCAACTATGCGAAAATGAGGTGATTTCGTGCACCCATGGTGAAAAAATATTTCCATTTTATAACAAAAATGATATCGAATAAATAACAAAATAATTTCAAAAGAAAAAAATTAAAAATATTATGATATAAAAAATTTTCCCTTTACCAGTCATTTTGACTGGTCGCGGTCCGAATAGGTATATTCAATTTGCCGGTCCTTCTAGTGTTAAGGAGCAGTCAAATCAATATTTTGGATCTTGACAGAATGTATTTTGTGAAATTTTTTACCGCAAATTTAGTTCAAACTCCGAAGTTTACATTTGGTTGAACAAATAAACGGGAGCTTCAGGTGAGTCATGTCACGTTAAAGTTACTTCCATCGCCATTTTAAGCGTTAAAATAAATATCGATAGCAGAATTTCTTAGCGCTTTAAAAGCAACTTCTTTTAAGAAGGTCGGTTGCGTTTGCTAAGCACATTGAGATACTTCTTGCGGTTTAAGAACCTATTCGAGATTTCCAAGCGACATGTCAAATATATCTGTCAATTATATGCCTTGGTAAGTTTGTTTGTTTATTTTTCTAGTTCTAATGTTTGCAAAGGAATTCGTTGGAGGTTTAAAAAAATATGTTCAAGAATTTCCCGAATTTCCATCATGTTTTTTTTATTATTATCAAATCCTTTTTCACTTCCATCTGTACCGTTGAGCCGTCAACACGTACGCCGGAGCATCGTATCGTTGCTGTGTACCTGCAGGAACATTTTACATTATTTATTTTTTCCTTACCTGTATTTCAATCAGCACTTTTCAGTGCTAAAATTATTTTCATTTTCTTTTATTCATATTTTCTCTTATCTTTCCAGCATGGGGAAGTCTTCGGCCGGCTCAAGGGCCGGAAGAAAACGGATTGCTGAACCTAATCCAGGGCCATCTGCCAAAAAAGTTGAAATTTCCAATTCATTCGATGTCCTTCATAACATCGGTGATGAGGAAATATTCATATTTAATTCTGATAAGAGTACTAAGAAACTTTCTTCTTCTTCTTATACTCTTAAAAACGAAAAGATTCCACCAATAACGGTCACGATTCCTGACTTCAATGCCTTTCGAAAAGAAATCGTCACTTCCGTCAAGGATGTGAAGATTTCTTTTCAGATCGGTCGAAGGGGAACTGCTCGTATATTGGCGGAATCTTTTAATGATTTTCAAAAGGTTTTAAATTATTTGAATAATAAAAAACACCAATTTTTTACGTACGACACTAGAAGTGATCGTCCATTTAAAGTTGTACTTCGTGGTCTCACTGGCGATCAGACACCGGATGAGATCACAGCTGAATTAAATTCTTTGTTAGGTTTTTCTCCAATTCAAGTAATTCAAATGAGGAAAAGAACCAACACGAATAATATCAGTAGTGTTGGTTTTGCTCCTGAACTTTATTTGATCCATTTTAAAAAGGATCAGGTTAATAATTTGCAAATTCTTGAAAAGGCTCGTCTTATGTTTCATTGTCGAGTCAAATTCGAACCTTTTCGTAAATCTTCTACCAATTTTCTTCAAAATATTACGCAATGTCGTCGTTGTCAAGCTTTTTGTCATGGCACTAAAAATTGTAGAATGAATGCCAGATGCATGTTTTGCGGCTCATTCGATCATGAAAAATCTAAATGCCTTTTTGGTGGTGATAAGCCAAAAACAGAATTTTTTAAGTGTGCAAATTGCGCAGGTAATCATTCCTCGAATTCGCTAGACTGTCCCATCAGGGCAAAAATTATTGCTTCTAGGAAAAATCCCAAAGTTTCCAGAAAAGTTTCTTCTCCTCCTTCCTCTTTTTCGTCTTCACACGTCGGGCCGGCAAACAACCTGCCTGTTCGCATTCAGCCTCGGTCTACATTGGAATCACGGCTGGGTAATACCCGAAGTGATTTTAATGTTACCTGGGCTGATTCTGCGCCCCAGACTCGTTGTTTATCGTTCTCAGAGGTGGTTGAAAGTGGGTTGCCCTCTTCAGGTTTAACTAATAAAAATGGGAAAAAACCAAGTCTCAACGTTCATGCGAAGGCTTGGGAAAATCCCCGAAATTCAAATACTTTTTCTTCTCCTTTCTCTTCTGATTCTAACAATTTTGTTGATTTGGGTGAGATTACTGAGGAAAAATTAAAATTTTTGCATCAAAATTTAATGGAAATGATGCAACTTATGTTGAAAGCAAATTCAATGTTTGAAGCTTTCCAAACTTCTTTTAATTATGCTAACAAAATTATTATGACTTTACGATTCCCTCATGGATCCAAATAGATGTTTAAATATTATGAATTGGAACGCTAGATCTTTGCTGGCTAACCAAGACGAGTTCTTTTTATTTTTGAAAACTCAAAACATACATATTGCTGCCATCACTGAAACTTTTTTAAAGCCAGACAATAACTTGAAAAGCAATGCTTTCTTTAAAATTTTACGAAATGATCGACTTGATCGACAAGGTGGGGGTGTAGCTATTGTCATCAATAGTCGTCTCAAATTTAGACTTCTTCCTTCTTTCAATACAAAAGTCTTAGAAACAATTGGAATTGAATTAGAAACTTCTATGGGGAAAATTATAATTGTTGCCGCATATTTGCCTTTTCAATGTAGCGGTGAACAGAAAAATTTTTTGAAGGGAGATTTACAAAAACTCACCAGAAATAAATCTAAATTTTTTATTATTGGTGACTTTAATGCAAAACACCGATCTTGGAATAATATTTCATCAAATTCAAATGGGAATATTTTGTTTAATGACTGCTCTGCAGGTTATTATACTGTTGAATATCCTAATGGGCATACTTGTTTTTCTTCAATTAGAAATCCCTCCACTATTGATTTGGTTCTAACGGATTTAGGCGAGCATTGTAGTCAATTAGTTACTCATGCAGACCTCGATTCAGACCACCTTCCAGTAACATTTTCTTTATCCCAAAGTCCCATTGAAAACCCTTTAAAATCAACTTTTAACTTTCAAAAGGCTAACTGGGAGCGATATATGAATTTTATTGAACGTAATTTAGATGTAAACGTTCCACTGAATTCAATAGAAGATATTGATTTGGCTGTAGAAAATTTGACAACTGCAATAGTCAATGCTAAAGCCGCTTCAATACCTAAAGTTAAACATAAATTCAATCAACCTTTAATTGATGATGATCTTCAGTTTTTGATACGACTGAAAAACATTCGTCGACGCCAATATCAACGTACTAGGGATCCTTATTTGAAATTTATTTATTGCGACCTTCAAAAAGAGATCAAACGTCGTTTAAATTTCATTCGTAATGAAAATTTTGCTAAAGCAGTAGAGGACATAAAACCCTACTCAAAGCCATTTTGGAAATTAACTAAAATTTTGAAAAAGCCCCAGAAGCCAATTCCTACTTTGAAAGATGGGGATAAACTTCTTTTAACTAATTCAGAAAAGGCTCAAAAATTAGCCCAACAATTTGAGTCTGCTCATGATTTTAATTTAAACGTTGTAAGTCCAATTGATGCTCAAATTTCCCTAGAATTTGATGATATTCTTTCTAAGCAAAATGTGTTTGAAAGTTCTTGTGAGACAAATATTGATGAACTTAAATTGATTTTCAAAAAATTTAAAAATATGAAAGCTCCAGGGGAAGATGGGATTTTCTATATTCTTCTTAAAAAGTTGCCTGAAAGCACTTTAAATTTTTTAGTTAAAATTTTCAACAAATGTTTTCACTTGGCCTATTTTCCCAATAAATGGAAAAATGCCAAAGTAACTCCAATTTTGAAACCTGGTAAAAGTGCTTCAGAGCCTTCAAGTTATCGACCAATTAGTTTGCTTCCATCTTTAAGTAAACTATTTGAGAGAGTTATTTTGAATAGAATGATGATTCACATTAATCAGAATTCTATTTTCCCTGATGAACAATTTGGTTTTCGTCATGGACATTCTACTACACATCAACTTTTGAGTGTAACTAATATGATTAACGCTAGCAAATCTGAGGGTTATTCAACTGGTGTTGCTCTTCTTGATATTGAAAAAGCTTTTGACAGTGTTTGGCACAAAGGTTTAGTAGCTAAATTAGCTCGATTTGATTTTCCTGTATATCTCACCAAAATTATTCAAAATTATTTGACTAGCCGAACCTTACAAGTAAGCTATCAAAATTCATGCTCTGAAAGGACACCCATTAGAGCTGGTGTCCCTCAAGGCAGTATACTTGGGCCAATTTTATACAATATTTTTACTTCTGATCTTCCTGATGTACCAGAAGGAAAAGGTAGAAGATTATTTGCTGATGATACTTTGCTTTCAGCAAAAGGTCGAAATTTACGGGTGGTACGCAGTAGATTGCAACAAAATTTAAATTCCTTTTTGAATTACTTGAAAATGTGGAAAATTTCTCCTAACGCTTCCAAAACTCAACTTATTTTATTTCCCCATAAACCAAGAGCAAATTTTTTAAAACCTAATGAAAATCATTCCATAACTTTTAATGGGGTTTCATTAGAATGGTCTGATCACGTGAAGTACTTGGGACTCACACTTGATCGGAATCTTACTTTTAAAAATCACATTGAAGATATTCAATCTAAATGTAATAAATACACTAAATCTCTTTATTCTCTCATCAACAGGAAATCCAGGTTGTGTCTGCGAAATAAGATGTTAATCTACAAACAGGTCTTTCGACCAGCGATCATGTATGCAGTTCCGATTTGGTCTAGCTGCTGCGCGACGAGGAAGAAAGCCATCCAGAGGATTCAGAACAAAGTTCTGAAAATGATTTTGCGGCTTCCACCTTGGCACAGCACCGAAGATCTTCATCGGATTGCGGGCATTGAATCGATCGAAGAGATGGCCAACAAAATCATCTCCAACTTCAGAGGCAAATCGATGCAGTCTTCCATCGCAGAGATTCGTTCTCTTTATGTTTAGTTTAATTTTAAGATAGTGTTTAGTTTTAAGTATAAAATATTTTTACTATTACAGGATGTTCTCCTACATTAAAAACTTGATTGCGCTCAGCAAATTTAAATCTTATAAATAAATTTTTATAATCTAGTTACTTATAGGGCCATGAACAGTTCATTATTGAGCTGAACACCTAGTTTAATGCAATAATGTAATATAAGTGTAATCATGATTTGATACAAATAAAGACATATTTAAAAAAAAAAAAATCAAATCCTTTTCATCATCCACAGCTGCGGTTGAGGAGGGTAACATCACTGTCGGTAATTAACATTAAGTGAGTCTTTTGTGTTCAAAGAGATTTGTTCAAATAAACTTTTTCGATGATTTTTTGTTGTAATGGTTTATTTTCTTAGTGTACTGAAAGTCCTTGGGAAACAAAAGGTATAATCTTTGGACCGACCCATTCAATCGTCGCTCATAAGCATTCTCAAATGAAACTCAATCCTAATACTTATTATGACAGTGGCAATGAACTATTGCTGGATTGGACGACAGGATGGTGAGTTTCATTGCAACCTAGAGAGCAGCGGGTCAAATCTCAAAGCGTAAGAAGCTTTTGTAATCAAAACTTAACATTAAAATCAATGAAATAAACAGTGACAGACCGGCAATCTAGCAATCTGTCATCTGATTGTCAGAGCTGCCTGTCAACCGTATTTTTTTCAGTGCGTAGAAGGTTCAAAATATTGTCATAGAGGCTGAATAGCATTCTCTTCAGCCATTGAAATGAACTTTAAAGTCTACTTAACAACTTACATTTAGGGTTGATTAGCATTCTCTTCAGACGAGAGCGGATTAATCTTCTATGTACCCTTTTTAAGGGGATTCTGGTTGCTTGGGATACTTATAACTTACACATTTGAAGAAATTTAAAATTTGAAGAGAAACGAAGGGCAAACGTGGATACTTAAAAACACCATCCACCCCTTCACCCCTCCCCCCCCCTAAGTTGTCCACGCGGTATGTGAACGGCTCCTAACCAATGATTTCACATATACGCAGGAAAAAGTGCTCGCTCGATAACGCTAATCTACATCCGCCAGCGCGTGTAGCTTCTTCAACTCAAGTAGGTTCCTACCTGGGGAATTTCCTGATGGTTTCTTAAACATTGAACTCAATCGATAGAACTCGTTCATTTGCCTCGCGTCCCTGAAACGGTCGAAAGCTGGTTCGATCGTTTTTCGCAGCTAAAATGAGCCGTGTCGTGATTTGTGTTCTGCTTTTTGCGTCCATCTTAGCTGCTGCGCAGGGATACGCTTTGAGAATAGTCGGAGGTCAGTTCGCTGAAGAGAAACAGTTTCCATACCAGGTGGCACTGTTCATCGGAGGCAATTTTTCTTGCGGTGGATCCATCATCGAAAGTAGGTGGATTCTGACGGCTGCTCACTGCGTCAATAATGGGTTTGTTTCTAAGAAATTAAGGTTCATTTATACTTTAGAGAATTTGATACTTAGACTTTTTTTAGGCCAGTTGAAAACGACACGCTAACAGTCTACGCAGGCTCACCGCATCTGGAAAAGGATGGAGTGTTCTTAAACGCCGAGCATGTCTACCATTATCCGGGAAGCGAAGGAGTGATGCATGATATTGCGTTGATCAAATTGGAAAAGGCAATCACATTCGGTGCCACCATGCAGAAAATTGAACTCTACACCGAGGAACTTCCGGTTAACTCGACGGTGACTATTTCCGGACATGGCAAAACCGGGCAAACGGAAGAGTACTCGGTGCTGCTCAAGTACAACACCATGTATCGAGTCGACCAGACGGAGTGCGACGAAATGACCGGTGGCGCTAAATCGCCAGGTCTGATTTGTTTTAACAACGTGGAGGATAATGGAATCTGTTCCGGCGATTCAGGCGGCCCAGCTGTATTCGAAGGAAAGCAGGTTGGTGTTGCCAACTTCGCCCTGGGACGCTGTGGATCTGTTAGGCCTGATTATTACGCCAGAGTGCAGTACTACGCGAAATGGATATCGGAAACCATGTCAAAAAATGATTGAAGCACTTTCTTCCATACAAGCGTATCCCCCAAATAAAGTCTGACACCTGTCTTCTAGGTTTCAATCATTCACTTTTCCAAGTTACAATTGATTTACTGAAGAACTCGTCAATACTATTCAGACCGGGAGCAAAACAACGACGATGCTTCAATTTCGTTACGGATAAAAACCAAGGGTGAAGCTCGTAAATCATTGACTTCCATCATTAGATTTACAATCGCGTTTTGTTTTTCACCACGAAAAACGACAGTTCCTATCATCATTTTGATTACTTATTGCGAGAAAATATCCCACTCGCTGTTGGGTTGCTTGCCATCGTCTTAGACAAAAACAGTTTTCGTCTGTCTAGTCTTGGGAAAATCAGGAGGAGTCCATGTTTTGCTCGTCAACTATTCGCACAAGAAAATTTGTTTAGCTACGCACTAAACGTAACGTTTTAAAATACGTAGTAGCTAGAATATACTTTTTGGAGAAATTTACTTTTTTTGTATGTAAAGCATGGATCATGTAAAATCTGGACGCACTGTTCATTATACCATAGCGCTACTAGTTGTCTGATCTAGAATGTTTTGATAGTACTTTGTTCGGAAATGTTTCCTCTATCAGTGCTGAGAATTTCATCAAGATTCGTTTTGTTCCAAAAAAGTTACACACGATGGAAGCCGCGAGACGAACGTTAATTTTTGACACCCACGTCAAAAACCCGACGTGGTCGGCCTTAAAAAATACGCGAAATCTGTAAAGATGGTCAAATCGACCGTGTGCAGTGTTCTCAAACGTTTCCGTTAGATGCATACCTACTATCGATCGGCAGGCTCATACCAAGCGTTATAGTGGACCCAAGGATCGAAAACTGCAAAACAGGGCAATCGGACTATGACATCGCCATGAAATTCAATGCCGACCGCTGCACCGTCAGAAGGATTCGTCTGCGCGAAGGAATACGATCTTATCGGGCCAGTAAGCAACCAAACCGGACGTTGAAGAAGAATGTAGAAGATAAAGAACGGGCCCGGAAGTCATACAACAAGGTTCTAACGAAGTACGACGGATGCATCCTCATGGATGACGAAACGTATGTGAAGGTTAATTTTGGACGGCTTCCTGGCCAAAAATTTTACAAAGCCACTGGTCGGGGTGATGTTACCGCCAAGTTCAAATTCGTTTTTGCCGATAAGTTTGCAAGAAAGTGTTTGATCTGGCAAGGTATTTGCGGCTGCGGACGAAAAACCCCGGTTTTTGTGAAAAACAAGACCATGGACTCGGAAATGTACAAGGATGAGTGCCTGAAAAACGCCAGTAAAGTTTTCGAAAGATTTGGCAAGCTGCCACTACAGCAAAGAGGTTCTACAGTGGTATCGGTGCAACGGGTGGATTTTGTCTGGGCTTTTTTCTTCCGGCGTTCGTGCGAGTCAGAGGTGTTTCCCAACAGCCAAGAAGTGTGTGAAACCAGAGTGTTTGTTCTTGTGCCACCCCGTTTATTGTTGAGGAATCCCGTCGTACGATTCGGCCTAGATTACCTGACGGTAGTCTACGTCTTACCGTAAAACACTTCGGCCTCTGGTTCAGGTAAGAACCATAATCGTAAAGGACGCCTATCTCTCGGGACTTCGAGAGATTCTCGAAGTCTCTAATTTCCAAGGAGAGCCCTTCTCAGCGCGGCCAATACGCCTTGCCGTGGTCCGCTGATCCCCGTCAACGAAGGAAGACGCCGTATTCGACCCGTTCGTCAACGCCAGACAAACTGCCACCATTTTGGCAATCACATCAGGACACAAGTTCCCGTTCCTGATCAGCCATAAAAAATCCGCCATTGTCGAACCAAACCCCGGTAAAGGTAACCTGTGAGCGCTCACCAACGTAGTCATCGAGCATCCGGTACGTACCGCAACGCCCAACGGTCATCGACCACCGTCCAACCCACACCCTACATAAACACACCACACAGTAGCGTGCTTAATATAGCTTAAATTTCAAAAACCAAAGTTTAGATAGTAGTTTTTCTCGTGTTTTAAATACAAGTAATTTTTCCGTCCAAAGTTTTAATTTGTTGATTGTTTTGATTGTAGAAAGCCCGCAGTTTGATTCCTAGTTTTTGTCCGCGTTCCCCTTCGATTACCCAGCCGTAGGCCGATCCTGAAATTATTCAAAGGGTCTTCTGCGACTGAGCTAGAAATATCCGGGAGTTGCTGGCCAATAGTCTCACAATACTTTGCACATGATAGCATTACATTACTAAGTAGCTTCACTGAAAATTAAATCAATTTCTATCCATGCATTCAAAAGTTATTCACAAAACAAAGTGTTGCATTTTATTCGAATACACTCCTTACCATTTGAATACTTAAAACATTTGTTCGGATAATTAAAACGAATCCTCAGAGTAGCCTTTCTTGTATAGCAGCTTGAAGCTAAAAGATATTTTTTATTGTTAGTTAAGCGATTATGAATAACAAATTTCTTCAAACTTACATTAAGTTTTCTTTTATCGGACAGTAACGTCGGTGTACCGGGATCAAGAAATTAAATCGCTGCTTTTTTGCTATCAGCTCGAAACCCTGATTTACAAAACATTGTAAGTTGTACTAGTCTTAACATGTTAAGGTATTTACTTACAATTCAAATGGTTTTATCTTGTTTCACGAACTAACTGTATCAATCAGAACTGTTTTTGTAGGTTAGATTCTGTTGCTGTTACCTATGTGAGTTCAAATACAACTTTAGTAATAAGTATTTTAGCAAATGTCTTTCACTTACGGTTTTTAAATGTACAACGTCCTCCAGTAAATGTTAATCCGTACTACTCAGCACTAACCGTACGATTTTAGCTTAATAAGGTAATTTTACAAATCACTCCTGCACTATGCACGCAATGACGAGCCAAATTTTAGTTTGTTTCTTTTATTTTTGTTTATCCTACTCCCCATCACCAATCACCGGTCTCCGTCTCACTTTCCGACAGAGCTGCCGTGTCGCGCAGTTACACGCTCAACAGTCCCCCACCCGTAAACCTGGTCCGGAACCACTCTCTGGAGCCACCGGATCAGAGTTACCGCTAATTTTAAAAGTTGCATGATGAGCGGCACTCTCTGGACCCACATTTTAAACACCTTCCGTACTACCATCGATCTCTAACACTGCTAGATTAGTCGTTCCGCGTCGGAAAACACCACCCGTTGTGCGCACCAACGCCTGACGTACACGTCCGTCATCGGATATGATCGGCTGCTCGATGATTCCTCGTACCCATGCCTTACGTCGATTTCTATCTACCACGTACACGAGATCTCCTTTCTTAAGAGGATCTGCTTCAGAGAACCACTTGGATCGCTGGTTGACTGTCGGCACGTATTCTTTTATCCACCGTTTCCATAAGTCGTCAGCCAGCTGCTGCGATCGCTTGTAAGCATCTCAAAGGGCCTCTGCAGGGTTGGTAGGTTTGATGACTTCATGCGGCTCGTTAGGATCTGAACCACGCAGGAATACATTGGGACAAAGTGCAACTACCACTGGATCCGTAGATACAAGAGTAAGGGGCCGGCTGTTGATCATGTCCTCAGTTTCAGCTAGCGTAGTCAGAAGAATTTCATCGTTCAGTCGACGTCCGTCGTCTAAGGCTGTCATGACCTGCTTCACCGAGCGAACCATCCTCTCCCACGCCCCTCCCATGTGGGGTGTTCCAGGTGGGATGAAGTGCCAACTCGTGATAGCAGTCGTAAATTCGTCGGCGCAAACATTATCAATTTCCCGTACTTGTTGGATTATCTCCTTACTTGCTCCTCGCAAGTTCGTCCCGTTGTCCGAGAAGTATTCCGAAGCGGGACCTCGGCGGCTGATGAAACGGCGTATCGCCATTATGCATGATTGCGCGGTAAGACTGTGGGAAACTTCTAAATGTACCGCCCTGACAACCATGCACGTGAACGCCACGACCCATCGTTTTTCTCTGCGGCGACCAACGACGACTTCAACTGGACCCATATAGTCAAGACCAACGAAAGTAAATGGACGTTTAAAGGGGGTTAATCTTTGCACGGGTAGTGCAGCCATTTTGGGATTCTTCGGTAGACATTTTCGGACTTTACACCACACGCAGCTTCTCTCGGTTCTTCTTATCAAGTTGGTGAGACCGCTTATCACAAAACGTTGCTTGATTTCATTCTTCACCGTTTCTCGATATACGTGTCCAAACCTCTCGTGGTATTGTTGAACCAAAAGATCCGTGATGCAGTGGGATCTTGGTAGAATAATCGGGAATC
Source organism: Uranotaenia lowii (assembly GCF_029784155.1). Lineage (NCBI taxonomy): Eukaryota > Metazoa > Arthropoda > Insecta > Diptera > Culicidae > Uranotaenia > Uranotaenia lowii. The sequence continues at coordinate 69,633,232 of NC_073693.1, read as the reverse complement.
GAAGATCGAAGGGGAGAAACTCCGCCCTTTCAGAGCGACCTTCCATCCTCAACACACCATGGGCGTCGATCAAGGGCACTAGCTTGTAGAGAGGGCTGGAGTTTTCTAGGGGAAACCAATTTTGGAAGGGTAGCTCTGCATTCTTCTGCAGTGTCTTGATTTCGTCGCTGTACGAATCGCTTTGAGCCAACCTGAATAGAGCATTTTCTGCACATCGATGCTCGTCTTGCCGCAACGGAACCACTACAAACGGAATGTGAACTTTGATAAGCCCTTTGAGCTTTGGAGTTGACAGGACAGCCTCGATGGGTTTGCCAGCAACTCTGCGCCGGCAGTTGGAGATGAATCGGAAAAGGCACGCCACTGTGCGAACTGCAACATTCCATTTTGAAAATCTGGTCACGTCGATAAAGCAACTCGGAAGCTCAACACCATGAAAAAGATGTATTGCTTTGATTTCCGTTCTTGTATTTGCAGCGGGAAGATTATGTTGAGGCCATTTCGATGGATGCTGGTACAGGAACTCCGGGCCACGAAACCAAGAACCCTCGCTCGAAAGATTTGGAAGACGACCCCATTTGGTGAGCGAATCTGCTACATTCAGCTTGGTTGGGACGTAACGCCAGTCCGTCAACTTGGAGAGACTCAGAATTTCTCCGATTCTGAAGCCGACGAAGGGTTGATAACGACGTTGATCAGATTGAATCCAGGAGAGAACGGTTTGTGAATCGCTCCAGAAGTAAGTTTGGCCTATAGGAAGGGAATGATTGTTCCTGACAGCGAGACTCAGATTCGCTCCCAAGACTGCTGCCTTCAATTCGAGCCGTGGAATGGAAAGTTGTTTAATCGGTGCCACTTTCGATCGTGCCAGCACCAACGAACATTTTACGTTGTCCTCTACGCAAATCCTCAGATACGCTACGCATCCAAAGGCATTTTCCCCAGCGTCTGTAAAGATGTGGAGCTGAATTTGGCCAAATTGGTCAGAAGGTGTTGACCCAAAGTTACATCTTGGAATCCGAACACCCTCCACCAAAGAAAACATTGCGACCCACTGTCGCCACTTTTCTAAACACTCTCCGCCGATTTGCTGGTCCCATTCGCAACCCGCTCGCCACAGGTCCTGCATGAGCATTTTTCCAAGCACTGTAAAAGGAGCCAACAGTCCTATCGGATCAAACAAAGACATAACCGTGCTTAGGACTTCACGCTTCTTCGGTGGTGCTGCATCAGTAGCAGCTACGTTTGTAGGTACTGCAAAAGAGAATTCATCGTTGTGTGTATCCCACATGATGCCGAGAACTCGTTCATAGTGTTTTGCTTTATCTCGGTTCAAATGGATGGACTCTCTGGAGCCACCGTCAATACCCAAGCTTCGAAGAACTTCAGTGGAATTAGATTTCCAGTTGGTGATTTCGAATCCACCTTTCGAGTGAATAAAACGTACCTCTTTGGCCCGCGTGATAGCTTCCTCTTCGGTGTCGAAACTGTCATAGTAATCGTCGACGTAATGACGGTGAACTATGGCTGCTGCTGCTGCTGGATAACTTGTAGAGAACTGCTGGGCGTTGAGGTTCTTGATGTATTGCGCCGAGCATGGAGAACTAGCAGCGCCGCAGGTGGCCACATCCATGACGAACACAGTTGGATGATCATCTTTCGGAAAACGGAACAAAAACCTTTGCGCTTGCTTATCTGCATCTCTTATCCTGAGCTGGTGGTACATTTCTTTAATGTCACCTTCCACGGCAACTCGACGCTCTCGAAATTTGCTGATGACTGCCGGAAGTGATGCCAGTAGGTCGGGGCCTTTGAGTAGGAATGAATTGAGGGCAACTCCTTGGGATTTGGCCGCTGCATCCCACACCAAGCGTATCTTATGTGGTTTCTTCGGATTGAGTACTACGTTTAGAGGAAGATACCACAAGGAAGAAGGATTGGTATTCAACAGTTCCTCTTTCGTGGCCTTGTGGCAGTAGCCTTTGGTAAGGTAGTATTCGATCTGTTGGTTTACATTCTGTTGCAGATGTGGCTCTCGATTGAACCGTCGCTCAAGACTCCTCAGTCTTTTTATTAGTTGTTAACCCAGGTGGTAAATCCATTTTACGGATTGCATTCCAAGGCACGGCGAGCCACCGCGTCCCCCCAGTTTGCTACTCTGGGTCCATGGGTGCAATTGGACGACTCATGATACAATGCTAAGGAACACTGTACCCCCTACGCCATAAAGTCCACCTGGGGCCACTGACCTTTGTTCCCACCTCGAACTGTTTGACACACTTTGCTTCAATAGTGGGAGGTCATTTCGCGCTAGTGCGCTCCAAGGCAATACTCGTTTCCGAACCCTCTGATAGCATAGCCTCATTCTAACACAACTCGATGCGCGACCCCTCCTCTGACGAGTTAGGACCCGACATCTCATCGTGTGAATGAGGTCCCCACGTAGCGCAACTACTAACTTTGTGAATCCAGTCCAAGATCCAGAAACACAAAGTGAGTTGTCGACGGCACTTTCTCTGTTCAAACACGTGGGTAGGGGGGGTAAGCCCCCTAGGCCACGTGTAGGACTCAGACTCCTCCGAACTCACAAATAGTGTTGACTTAAGTCACCACTCAGCGCAACTACCCGATCTTCAAGTCGGGCGCTTGACCACCCGAAGCGCAGATCGGGCTATAGAACGCCCTCATCAGGTCACACTCGCGGTTCGGGCGCATCAATTCCCGGAACGCGTGTCGAACCCTGACACCTCCGGCAGAATGTGCCTCTCGGACACTGACGTGTAAACACGTCCCTAAGTAATCGGCCCACCATTGGCCACCACTTTGCGCATCTACTCATTTTGCGAGACGGGTCTATACCCACCGAAGCGCAAAACAAGTTGGCGATCGCTCTCCCTCCGGTCGCATCCGCATATCAGGGTCATGACCCCCCGACAGCGTGTTGGACCATCACACTTACACCCAAGTACTGGTACCAAAGTACCCGGGTGCACCACTTCTTCCGCGCGGGTTTGGCGGGACCCGTCGACGGCCTCTAGTGGGTTTGGTGTAGTTCTCTTGGCCGTACATCTGCAATACGCCGGACTTGCAGACACGTTTCCACTCTGCACCACGGGGAGGTGGAACTACGTCGCAGAGCACTCCTCGCAGGAACTCCTCAGTCTATTCAACGCCATTCGATAGCTGTCAGGAAAGACAGGTTCCTGTTTCCAGATGAGTTCCGTTTCGAAACGGTCGCCTACACGGACGGTGGTCGATTCTAGGATGTCCCGGGCTCTGCGAATTTCCTCTGATTCCACAGACTGCCCAAACGGTGAAGGCAATTCCTCCTGAGCGAACTGCTCCGCCATCAGATCGTGAAGCTCCCGATTATTCAAACTCTGAACCAGATGGTGATTGAAGTAGCTATGTCGCTGTTCCGATCTCAAGTCGGGACCGTAGATTGCCCAACCCAGCGCTGAGCGCACGGCAATCGGTTCTCCCGGGGCACCAACCTTAGACTCCAGAGAGGCGAATAAGTGTAGGTTGTCAAGAACGATGAGTACTCTGGGAACCTCCATCTTGGTGCTTGCAAAGGGACTCCGCTTAAGTGTCGATACTTTTCCAAGATGTTTCCGTAACTCGCCTTCTGCAATGGCAGCTTCAGTTCTCCCACGGTATGGGCGGATGACAGCATGAATTTCCGTCGAGAATCTACCGAGGATATCAGTAGGTCGATTTTTACTGATTTTTTTTCGTTTCGCTTGACATTTCCTGTCCATAAGATGACCAGGGGTTCCGGAATACCCTTGACGCCCAACGAATCAGCTAACGAGCTCTCAACGAGTGTTGTTGAAGCTCCCTCGTCCAGGAACGCCAACGTTTCGACTGCATTTTCCCCATGGTACAGAGTAATCGGTATCATTCGAAACAGGCGCGGTCCTAGCGCTGGCTCTTGGGGGGGGGTGATTTTCCTATTTTCAAAAATCAGTCAATATAAAGGAACGTTAATATCTAGTGAAAAAACAATTATTTGAGTGAGCGGAAGGAGCGGGGAGGGATTGGGGGGGGGGGGGGGAGTTATGGTTGCAAATGAGTCTACAGTCTAAGCGGCGCAATGCTCCTTTTTCCCTCATGAATTTCACTGAACAACATGTATTTAAAAAAGTATAAAACAAGCGATGAATAATGAAACTTTATCAATTTACTCATTTCAATATTCGTCTACACAACTTACACATCCTTTTATTTAACAACCAGCGAATCTATAATATCCACCGCGAAAATATGTTTCTATTTTTTTTTTTTAATTTGTAAATATATCTGGTGTTTGAAAATTGTCACGTCAAGAGCTCTGTATTGATTTTCTCGTTATGAATGTAATTTTTTCAATGAAAATAATACACACGTTGTTGAGAGATGAAAATGTAGAAAAAAACATTCAAGCTATCTTCATTTTTTTTCCTGAGCTTCTAAATATTGGCGCTTTCATATTTTATAATTTTTCGGAAGCATTTTATTTTTCGCCAATAAGGCCGAAAAACTAATTAACAAGCATGACTAACGGGCATTAAATTTTTAATTGGGGTATTTTACTGAATCGTGAATTGGAAATTTAGTATTATTATTTTCAAATTTGGAAACACAATATATAAAATAAACACTTTCAATATAAATTTAGTAGAATAAACCGATTATGAAAACACATTATAAAAAAAAGTGATTAATCTTTTTAATTATTCATGAAGGTACATACCTTCACATAATTCTTCATTTGATAATAATTTACTGCTATAAAAAAAATGATGAAACGAAGGGTTTATTCCGAATGTTATACTTTTTTTTAGTGAAGAGTCTCAATTATTTGCAATTGAAATGGCCAAGCTTTCGAATTCAGAATATCAAACCTTAAGCTAAATTTTAATTTAAATTTCAATATTATTGTGTAGATAAGCTGAAAGCACTAAAAGATCTTCTGACTGTTTAGCATGATAGATTGCCTTGTTGCCGAAAAAATAGTGGAATGATAAGGGGATAGTTTTAATTGACAAGGGAAAAATTAAGCGCATGCAAACTGAATTTGGAAGATTTTTTCGTCTCAAACTCGATTTTTTTGTCAGATTTTTTTTCTCTCTTCTTATTCTCTGGCATTCATTAATTTTAAAACATAGCAGTAGACCTACATGAACAACAAAAAATATTTAAAATCTTTTCATTATCCATTATTCATTCAACAATACAGATTAGAGGGAAGAATGCCAAAAAGTAACAAATAACCGAAAAAAATAATACATATTTCGTCTAGATAATTATCTTATTTTACAAAATGGGAACAGATACTTACATCTATTATTTTTTCTCATGGTAAATTACTCACAGTCTTCATTAAAATTAATCATTAAGTTAAAATCTTTTTTTCTAAATCTTTTTGATATTTTACACTTTTGCTAAAAAGTTCAAAAATTTTTTCAATGAACCTTGTATTTTTAAAATTTATACCGGAATCAAGAGCTGATTAAAAATACAAATTTGCATTTTGTGCTCCTAAATATGTCAAAATCAGTTTTCAAGTTCTTTGCACTTCGGAAAATATGGGATTTGTTTTCTTGCGTTATAGTTTTGAATGCAGATTTTGGGTTCTGGAGATAAATTTGAATCTCTATCGCCAAAACCAATTCCTTCATATTGAAACAGATTTTATAAATACATTTTTGTTTCTTTTTGGCTCTAAAAACTCATAGGGAACGCACGTGAGTGATAACACGTGATCTTTTTTTTCGATTTATTGTTGCTGAAATCTCTTGAGAAAATTTTTAAAAATTTAAACTTTTATTACGAATATTTTATATTCGATTTCTGTTTGGCAGTACTTGAATTTTTTTCATGGTCATCCATAATATGAATGTTTGATGTGAAACATTTCAAACAGAATTAAATAAAATCAGATCTGAAATTTAAATTTTTGTTTTTTAATTTCATAATGTAGGTTAATCATTTTTAGTTTATAATTCAAACTTCAATGGTGGAAAATTGAGGGTGGAAAAAATCGCCAAAGAGAATCTTTACTGTGATTCAGAATCTGAATTCTTATTTTGCAATAAGTCTAAAATTCCTTGTATTAAACACTAGTGAAAATAGCACTATACTTTAGATTTTAAAATGAGGTTAACATTAGACATCTGATATGACCTTATAAAGTTTAAAAATTCTCAATAAACCAGCTGTAAACAAAAGAAAAAAACTAAATTTTAAATTCAAATTTGTATTTTAATTTCAGATATGTATTAGCTTTTTATTCTTTAAGTGAAGTTTTATTAGAATGATTTTTCCTGATTCTGAATTTATAATTTTTTTAAAAAATATTTTGAAATACAAAAAAAAAAACAAATGGGAAGCTTTTCGCTGCTCAAAACTTCATCAAAAATGAATTTAATGCGGCATCAATACTTGTTGTTTATTACGATTGAATTTTAAATATTGGTGACTAAAAGACAAAAAGAAAGATTAGAAAGTTAGATGGTCGTTTCTTAAACCCCTACTGGAAAACTGATCACTCCGATGGATAATTTGACTGAAATTGAAATTTCTTACAATGGAGGTAATTCAACACTGTGATACGATTAAAATTTGTTTTCCCGTGGAAAATGGGAACTCCTGGCAGGATCGCCAATTGTGGCTGCAGGGGCGGACCGCGGAAGGATTATCCGGTGACTTTTGGGTTGCTACCTGGCCGAGGGTTCAACGATACGATGCACCATTTTGTTGCCTGTAAACTCCGTCTGGTCCGATCGAGCTATCGGGGGAAAGAGGGACGAGCGAGGGCTCGAATGGAGAATGTCCGAAAGAGGGCTGGGCGATTCTGTTGACTGACGAGGGGTTACCTGCTAGTTGAGCTTGCTTATCGTGTGAATACCTAAATTATTAGGCTGTTTCAAAGTGCATGGAAATACAGCACTCCACAAGCTCCACGGGGATTGTTCTGCTTCTCCACCCAGCGCTTCGTCTTGTCTGAACCAACATCCGGATCTTGCGACTCATCTTCGCTTTCCGTTTCGAATTCTCGACTTAAATCCGCTAGTTCCAACTCCAACTGCTCCTTTTCCTGCCGAAGCTTTTCCGCTTGCTGCCTTTGATAGAACGTTCAAGCGCCAAACGTCTATCATGCAACACTTGTTCCTCCTCCAGTTGCTGCTCGATCGCAGCCGATTCCTGTTCCAATAGACTCAGGAATTCTTGTTGTTGCAGTTACACGCTCAACAACATTTCAAGTAGCTAATAATCCACGTAAGTTGTAGGTGACTTTCATACAGCATCAATTTTTATAGGGGCGCGTTTACATATTTATTTCGTAGCATCTGCGTGAAAATCAATTGGATTTAAACTGAATAGTTTTTCAAGTAGCAACGACAAACAGATTATTTTGCGTGTACATACCTCGAAGCAGATCAGCCACAGTTGTTCCTGCTGCTTCCTTCTTGTCCATTGCGCAGTCGGAATCCTAATCATTGACTTGAAACTACAGATTCGAATGAAAAATGATGGCAGTTATACTTCATGGCTTATTGTTTAGAAATGTTTGGTCGTTGGCATGGTTGTCCATATATGCAATTTTTTGTTAAGTTGCGCTTCTTCAAAAATTGGTTTATTCTGAAATGATTTTCCTTCACTTTTTATAAAACATTCATAGCAAAAAAAAGGACAATAGAAGAAACCTTTCAGATCAAAAATTGAAATAAACGCCCATGTTTGCGAAACTTTACTAAAGCCATCAATTCAACAATCACTGCCAGTCACGTGTCTAGGTAACCTCCCGCAAGAGGAAAACTAGTTCCGGGAAATGAACTAATACGAGCAATACGTTTCGACAAAAAGTCTCCAAAGATCCAAATCAAACCGATTTCATTGCCGAGTGAGCTTTGGGCGGACGGGGGAAAATCGTATAAATCCTACAGAGCGCCCTAAATTGACACCCATTTCTAGAAATCCATCAAAGCGATGATATGATCTCTTTCTCTCTACTTCGTAAAAGGCAGCAGCAGTCCAAAATATATTGACTCATAAAAACACAACCCCAACATAGTCGTCGTCACCGTCTTCGGATGAGCCGTTTTCCTGCATACTTAAGCAGCTGCCAAACCTCCGGTTTTTTACGCGTTTCCACTACCTATGGGGTTTTATTTTGGTTTACAGATGAAGAAGGAAAAAAACTGTACGCAAATTTCTTGAAGCTTCTTGCTCTATAAATATAGGCCAGCGCCAACATAAATGGCACAACAAAAAAGGTCCTGACCCGACACATTCCACCAAACCGCTTCTGGCTTGGTTCAACCATGGAAATGTTGCTGCTATAGAAGTAAAACGAAAGTTATTTGGCTGCGTTCCGAACTATTTTGCGTTTTACTGGGGAAAATAAAATACGGAAATTGAACTAACTTTTGATCGGTATTAAAGCGTATCAATCAAGTTGGTCGATGTGGGTTTGGCGAGCTTTGGGAAAATGAAGTTTTAGTTTGGAAAATTTTAGCGTTAAGACTTGACAGGCGCATACAATATCGTATCAGATACAGAATAATCATAAAAGGGCGGTGGATTATCTTTTAGCGTTAAAGTGAACAGTAGACTGAGTCGATTTGGAATCATTTTTGAGTTTTTCGAACCCTGGGGTCACAAAAAAGCTTCGTTTATATGATTCAAAACGCAACCATGATTTTTCGCAGATTTTTAAGTAACGTGTTCATGAGTAAATTGAAACTTTTAGATTTGTATGAGAAAATTGAATATTTAGAACTGATTCAACTTAATTTTTGTTTCTTCTGTAGAACCGAGCCTGCTAATGTTTTTTGTGCCATCTTATAAATTCTCTAAAGGAAATTTTCCGTTGAACAACTTTGACCGTAACTACGTATCTTTTTAGACAAAAAAGTTATTGTGTGTAAAAAGTGTTGAACGTCTTTTGCCATTGAAAAACAACAAATTCAGTTGACATCACTGCTAGATAATCAGCGAGGTATTGTGTGACTAATTTTCAAACAATACTTCGCGAGGCACCAACAGAGGTCGGTTACAGCTAAAGGTAAGCTAAGTGTGTCTTGAGGTAAGTTGGGTATAAAGGTAAGGCTAATCTGTTGTTAAACTATTTCATTCATTGATTATATTATATAAGAACGTTCAATCAGTTGCCAGCTGGGCAGGTATCTAAAGCTTAGTTCTTTTAGAAATGGGACACTTTCATTTGCTAATAGCTCGTTAACTAGTTATTGGATTTTAAAAATTTTAACAACATTTTGTTGCCTGTAAAAAGTACTATTTGACCAATTTTTTCCAAAATTTAAAATTTATGCGTTTTTGAGATATGTACGATGCAAGAGAAAAAGAAAAAAATAATTTTGCACAGTTTCCTTTAAAATTCGTCATTATCAAATTGATAGCTGACAAAACCGTTGATTATTCAAAGAATTACTGAGTTTTTGTGGTGGATAAGTATGCAAACACTGTCAATAATGTCCACAAAGTTCAAATCAAGCAATGGAGTGAAGCAGATGATCGGCAACAACGGTTAAGGATCATCAAGGAATGCAAGTCTCATACCAGCATTTTTAATTTTCAATAAACGAAAAACCAAGGATAGATCGCTGATATGTCCAAAACAATTTTCTCCGATAAGCTGAAAGTGTTGCCTAGTGATGACTCATTAAAATCCAACCTCAAACAACCATTTTTTGATAGTTCCAAAGCTCTTAAGCTGTAAAACCGGTACCGAAAAAAAAACGTTCAAAAATGTGGTCAAAAATAATCAAATTTGTTCATTTCGAAACAACTGTATCCACTAAAATGCTTCCAGTTTCCAGTTTCCAGAGAAGTATTGGACCAAAAAGTATCAGAAATTGAAGAAGGAAGGTGAAGCCACCTAAAATATAGATTTTACGAAGTGTAAGTTGGAGAAACTGATCAATACCATGACTAAACAAAGTGTGCGCCGGCCAATGAGAGATACCAAGAATAAAGTAGAAATTTCTTTAACAAAAAACGGTAAATATTTTTTTTCAAATTTTTTCATGAAAGATCATAACATTGCCTTCTTTTTCTTCATAGAAAGTATTTCGTTCAAACGAATGGTTTTTGAGATACAGGCATTCGTAACTGTCCCATTTCTAAAAGAACTAAGCTTTACACGCATGCGGAATACCTGTCGTAGATTCATAACACAGAGAATGTTCTGAATTTTATACGGTTGTGAAACTGTTTGCTCGTTCTACAAATAAGACATACACATACACGAAATACATTCATTACATAACAGTTCACACGAAGCCATGGTGTCGGGTATGTGGTAATTTGCATTGAAGATTGGCCGAACTTTTAATCTAAAGAATGCAAATTGGCGCATACGTTGGCGAAACTGCGGTGAATCCGTGCACCCATGGTGGATTATCTACATACATACATACAATACTTCGCGAGGCACCAACAGTGATGTCAATTTAATTTATTGATGAGAATTTTTAAATTGGCAAAAAAACCATTGGCAGGTTCGGTTCCACAGAAGAAACAATAATTATGTTGATTTTTGTATGTATGTATGAAAACCCACCAGGTCTTTCGACCCGAGTCGGTACGGCAAGTCTCCATCGCACATTCAAATATTGTCCATGCTTAACTCATTAACAATAATTGCCGCACAACCAAGGGGTCAGTTACCACTGGCTTGGGACAGGTTTGGTTCATCTTACTTCCACCGAAATATATTTCACATTTTCTCACCCTCATATTTGATGAAATCTGACGAAGTGCACATTCAGCTTTGTTGGAAAACACTTTTTCTTGTACGATTTTTGACGTAGAATTACGTCTTACGGCAACACTATAGGGGGGTAAATTGAAATCCGCGAACGGATCTCGCGTCACGAAAAACGCCTCTTTCAGAGACATCTTTCTTAAAAGACATACCATGCCTGCTTAACGTTGATTGGCTATTCGAAAATGAAAAAAAACTAGGACGCCCCGCCCCTTGATGATTATTGTTTTTTCCAGCCAACGAAAGTTATAAAAGAAGGAGTCGACTAACTGTTTGGTTCATTTGTTAAGAGAAACTCAAACTGGACACATGTGCAGCAGCAGAGATGGACAACAGCGCGCCGGAAAAAATTAAGACAGCTGAGATGATATCACACACACACATACACACACACACACACACACACACACACACACACACACACACACACACACACACACACACACACACACACACACACACACACACACACACACACACACACACACACACACACACACACACACACACACACACACACACACACACACACATACACACACCCACACAGACACACACATACACACAAACACACACATACATACATACACACACACATATACACACGCACACACACATATACACACACGCACATACACAGACAACATACACAACACACGCGCATACCTCCCATCACATCCCATCACAACCTCCCATGGAACATCACCCACCAGCCGCCGCCCTCTTCCCACATCACCCATCATACTTCCCATCCCCATCCTTCGCTCACAATCCACCCATCGCACACCACCCACCCATTGCAAACCATCAACCCATCGCATACTACCACCCACCCAACCTCACCACCCATCGCACACCTCCACAGACCCATCTCACACCACCCAGCCGTCACATGCTACCCACCCATCGCACACCACCCCACACCCATCCATACCGCCCACTCTACGCACACGACTACCAAAAGTTTAAAAAAGCTCAAGAACAACTCTTTGAAAGTTTATGGCCCTGAAAAGGGCCGTTTATAAATTTTGGATGAAATGAAAACATGGTTAATCTAACGCTTTCTCCGGAATCCTAGGTAGGAAATCAACATTTTAAGTTAGTGATTGCAATGTGATCTGAAGGGAAATGAAAACATAATACTGATTCCAACGAGACGCATGAGGCTAAGCAGTTCGAGAGCTTTTGCACTGAGTCAAGCGTTTAGATCAAAGCAGTCATTGAAAGCTATTCTCGCAAGCGTTTGATACAAAGCTCGTGTGTTGATAACATTATTTGCATAACTACCGGGCGCAATCATTTCGACGACATCGGCTTTGTTTCTGCTTATACTTATATTTAATTCGCCTTTTGTTATGCAGTTAAACAAGCTGCATACTATCTATATGGGTCGTTTTAGACCATTAATAGGTATTAAAACGACAATTTAGGGAAGACTGACTTTTCTTGAAGATCATTTCCTTCAAAAAATTCGACATACTTTATTCTAGGATGCTAATTTAAGACGAAAAACACATTGACACAAGACAGGCTGTCGTAATTCTACGTGAACTTATCGGTCGTTTCTTATATACAACCTCTGTAACTTTTTTTGTCTATTAGCGAACTTTCCCAAGGAAACAGCGACAGATCTGGGGGAAGATTTACCTTACCATGATGGCTTATTTCTCTGACTTCATTTGCTCACCCACGCGGGGGGAATGTTTTGTTTCACTTTTTCACAATAAACTGGATTTGAGTTTCACAAACGTTTTAGAACAACACGAATGGAAAAAAAACCCTTATTCTTACTTTTTAAACTCCATTTAATTAAAATTTTCACGGAGCTAAAAAAAATGCGTGCGTCGTCAAAAAAAATCAAAGCCTACTCCACAATAATTATGTTGATTTTTCAGTACAAAATATTCAATTTTCCATACAAATTTGAAAGTTAAAATAAACTCATGTAAACGTTACTTTGAAATTCTGCATTAAACCTTGGTTAAGTTTTGAATCAAAACGATGCTTTTTAGATCCCAGGGTTTAAAAAGTTCAAAAATGACCCCAAATCGACTCAATCTAGTCAACAGTCAAACTGTTGAATGTATACAAAGACTTTTCACGGCAAATCGAACGCTTACCCTAAGGGAATATTTTAAATTCAGAAACGATGTGGTATCTATAATTTTTGCTATCAATGCCAGGATGAAACTATTTCAAACTCTTACACATGTGACGATTCGTTTGATAGTGTTGTGCCACGAATGTCTATCCATTGTGCTGTTGATTTCGAAATTTCTAGGGAAGCTTTTTTTAGCTTCAACGAATTTGTCGGAAAACAGGAAGCATGCATCAGACTTGAATTGGAATCGTTTCTTTACTGCAGCAGATGTCTACACCAAGGATACAACGACGAACCACACAACTCTGATATGCATCCGCAGGTACACACCTCTACGAATGATACCTAACTAGTGCCCCCATCGATCTTCTTTTAAATTTTCTTGCTCTCCTCCTTCAAGCACCTTTTTGCACCAGGTGAGAGTATGTACAGTACCGTTCATAATTGTATAGAAATTGGAAGCACGCGCACTGTCACTTCGACTTTGAACTTCCATAACTTTTAACTCTGATGATATTTTTTGATCAAATTTTCTGCGTTAGATAGAACAACTATCACACTATTATATCACAAAATTTGAGCTTTCTGGAGTTTGTGTGGCCTGAGATACAGTCATTCTACGAAAATCGGACTTTTTGGACTTTTCTCATTTAAACTGTAATATCTCAAAAACCACGCTTCATTTTTTGTTGAAATTTTGCAGAGTGATTGTTGAATTGTAAAGCTATCATGTCTGAAGTTTTTGAAAAGTTTTATCGACGGGAACAAAAGTTACACGAGGTACAATTTTTCAGGCATGAACCTAAAAATGCGATTTCTATAGAATAATGGACGATTGTTTTCATAGGAAACTCCTATTTTATGTTTAACAACCAGTAAATCTATTTCAACCAAAAAATCAAAACAATATTGCGAGATTCTGATTTCAAAACAAAAATAGTTATTTAATTTCATTTTTTCAATTCATCATTGCTTTTGCCAGACATTTTCTGACTGATTTGTAGATGGAAACGATTATGTTCTCATGAATCGTCCAAAATTCTATAGAAATCGCATTTTTAGGTTCATGCCTTAAAAATTGTACCTCCCGTAACTTTTGATCCCATCAATAAAACCTTCCAAAAACTTCAGACATGCTTACTTTATATTTCAACAATCACTCTGCAAAATTTTAACAAAAAATGTAGTTTAGTTCCTGAGATATTGCAGTATGAATGAGAAAAGTTCAAAAAGTCCGATTTTCGTAGAATTACTTTATCTCAGGCCACACAAACTCCAGAAAGCTCAAATTTTGTGGTATAACAGTGTGATAGTTGATCTATCTAACTAAAATTTGATCAAAAAATATCATCAGAGTCAAAAGTTATGGAAGTTCAAAGTCGAAGTGGCAGTGCGCGTGCTTCCAATTTCTATACAATTATGAACGGTACTGTAGTTATGTTTGTTGACAACCAGCTGGAACCGGAAGCTCAGAAATTGTCAATTCCGTACCGGAAGTTGAACTTCTCTTAAGATGCATCGATTGTACACGAAACCTTGCGACACCGACGACCGGGAATGGAAAAGTTTTGTGCCCTGTGCATGATAGGTAGGTACCTGAAGATGTTCAATCATTGTTCATTGTGGTCTCTCATTATTGGGAATGTTTTTTATTTCGAGTAGCAAACTTCGAGAATTACTTTGTAGGTTTTAACCTAGATGATGCAATTAGAAATTCACTGCAGCATTTTTTAAGTATTTTTTTACTTTTCGACAAAAAACTGAGAAATTTTTTGATGATTTTTAATCGTTTAAGGGGGAAATATGAGTAGAGGCCAAAAAATACGACATTTTCAGAGGCTTATTAAAAAAACTAAGCATAAAATTGGTTCTTGAGAAATCGTGGTCACCGCATTTAAAGACGTGGTTTCGAGAAAAACGCGTGTGAAAATTTGGTTATGAAAAAATCATGAAATATTGTTCACTTACATGGAGTCATCGATATCAGGCTCGTAATCAGCGATGCCACACATACCGATTTTACAGTATTTATACCGATTTTTGAGCAAAATTTTGACCAAGAATCGGTATATACCGATTACCGATTTTTGGCAAAACATACCGATTTCATACCGATTTTTAAGATTTAAACTCAAAATTCATTCCACTTCAACATTTCCACTTTATTCAAGCTATCTTCGTAAAGGTCCCGTAGAAAGAAGACAAAGTTCGGTAGCTGGCATGGCGTAACTTTGATCTGTACAACTTTTAAAGTATTCTGCAAAGATCTCCACGGCTCACTCTCATAATTCGTTTAGTTGTTCGCGCTGTTTTGTTCCTTTGTTCTGTCAAATGATGCACTATAATGGTACTCTACCTCAAAACCAATGGAGCTCAAGGCTGATATTTGACCTTCTGCGACTGCCAATAGAAGTTCCTTAAGGTCAATCTCAATTGACGATCGCATTAAAACTCTTGTCTCGTGAGATGCTAACTTTTCAAGGAAATACATACACCGTTTGAATATAATCATAATCCTTGTTCAACTCGTCGCCAGATGTGGTATGGCGAGATTTGACGTGCAATCAGATACACAATCCTTCTGCATCTTGTTAGCCAAATAAATTATATCATAAGTACCTAAACTACAGAGATCGAAGAATTAAAGACCACGCCAGGCAAAATGGGTTTCAGTTATAGTAAAACTATGTGTTTTTTTAATCTTTTTCGGAAAAACACCTTATTAGAGCACATCTCTCATTTATTTTTGCATAAAATTCTTTGATTTTCATATGAATAATACGTGATTTTTCATAAAATAAAATTATTTTTTTATTGGCTATAAAAAAATTGATGCAACAACTCTCTTAACATTCTGCAATCATTTCTTTTTCTAATCGCTAGAAATCATATCTAATACTAAAAGCTGAATTGGCCAGATTGGCGAAAATCCATCAATAAAACGAAGAAATCAACTTGGGTCCATATTTACCTCGAACGTCAAAAAGAAATTGGATTTATAAGTGCTTACTAAATTAAAATTTCCTTTAGGTTGAACTGGTTCTATTATTGACTTATCGAATTTATCAAATTTACATCCCACTTTAGCCAAACATCAAAGTCTCAAGTTTTTACTTAATTTATATGCCTAACCAACGTGTAACCTGAAGGTGCTCGCCATGCCCCTATTTTTCTTATCAAACGGTAACTTTTAAAATAAATTTCCATTCAGTTATGAGAACTAAAAAAAAAACACTTATTTCGGATGGTCTGCTGAATTTTCATGTGTGATTTTTGCTTTCGTCAGCAAAAGCAGATAGTTTAAAAAAAAATAAATGTACTAGTCATAACAAACATAAAGTTCTGTTAAATTTTCAAAACCGTCATTTTGTGTAAACTAGTGCAACCTAGAACCTAGTTACGGAGAAAATGCAATAATATATGCTAAAACACATTTTGTCAGCTAGTTTTGAACTAAAAATGAACATTCATAAGATTTCTTAGACTTGCTGTTTATTTGCAAGCTTCTATTTAAGGAAAAATACGTAAGAAAGTTGAAAATGTAAGCTTTTTTGAATATTCATTTCAAATACCGATTTTCATACCGATTTTTAGGATTTACATACCGATAAAAGATTTTTTTGGGTTTCAAAATATCGATAGAAATGTGGTATCTCTGCTCGTAATGCAGGTCTTCAAACTCTCCAAATTTTGTTGTCGGCGCCGAATTAGAGTTTCTTTAGTCTGTTTTTGAGCTACCGGAAAACATTTGCCAGAAAATTCAAGATGCGGTACCCGATTTCCGAATCTTCTGGTGCTGATGACTCATGATTAGCCATCAATTTTTTGGCACTTGTGGAAACCACATCACCTCATCGAAGTGTAGGTAAAGCAGAGGTCTGTTACCTTAGCGATGCATAACAACGATAGTGAGCTACAACGATAGATAGCATTCATGCTTTGGTTCTTCATGTCGAGTTTGGCCCACACAATCACCCTCCTCTCAGAAAAAAATGGAAAAAAAAGCTATCAGCTGGTATCTTTTCGTCTTCAATCTGCCGGGAATATATTTTTTCTAAATTGTTAATCTGTCCCTGAACTTTTAGAATTTTCTTGCACAGTTATTGAAGGGCTTTTTGTTTACATTTCCAATTATGCTTTTTTCGGAAGCTATTAGCAAGCTGCCACTTATGTTAGGGATAGCTTTCTTTTGTGGTTTATGCAGCAACTTTGACTTCCATTTGTATGCGCACAACCATCTTGCTTTTCAGGAGTATTTTTTGATTCGTTACTGAGCATTTCAACTTTTGGCAAGTTTAATTCGCATGTTGTATAACATTGCTCGTCGTAAAAATCGTTACTATATGCAGGCTCGCGTGCAAGCGAAATTGTCTACTTTAGTAGCAGCTCAGTTAACTCACTTGTAGCATTGTAATGTAGTACAACTATGCTTTTGTCCGCTTACAGCGCAACACGTTAAGCTTGTAATTATAAAGGAGTAACACATTAGGTCCGCTTCTAAGTGTTGCAAATTAAGCTCGAGATGAACCGCAACAGTTTGTTCCCAAGCGCAGCACATATAGATCGGATTTCGACGCAGTACTATCGGCTCGCTATCGCAGTACTATTGCTTCTAAGCGTAGCTTCAGCTCTCGCTGTAGTGCAGCAGTTTGCTCGCAAGGCGAAACACTCGTTGGCATATAGATGGAGCTTTTATGCTCACATTGAAGCGCAACATACTTTACTGGCGCAGCATAATGACCTAACATTTGATGCAGCACCCAAACTCTTGAGTGTCTTCCCTTTGCTCATCCAGCTCGCAATTCGGCGCAGCTTTTCTAGCTCGCAATTTAGCGCAGCCCATTCTTCTCACACGCGCAGCTCATCCAGCTCGCAAGCGCAGCTCATCCAGCTCGCAAGCGCAGCTCATTGAGCTCGCAAATTGGCGCAGCATTCCAGCTCACAATATGGCGCAGCATTCCAGCTTGCAATATAGCGCAGCCCATTCGGCTCGCAGGTACAGCCCATTATGCTCGCAATTTGAATCTCTATCAACCACAGCTTTCTGAACATGAACTCAAAAGCAGCATGTTTGTTCAGTTTAATCAATACTGAAAAGTTTCTTTCTGAAATTTAAGAAATGATATTAAAATTTTTACACTCTACTTGGCCAAAAACAGGCTTCGGGAAGGATCGCTTAATGTGGAAACCACTTAATGCCAAAGTATCATCACCTCATCGAAGTGTAGGTAAAGCAGAGGTATGTTACCTTAGCGATGCAAAACAACGATAGTGAGCTACAACGATAGATAGCATTCATGCTTACGTTCTTCATGTCGAGTTTGGCCCACACAGCACTGGAACTAACACTCTCGTCGGAAAGTACTATTTTTTAAGCTTGATTTTGTACAATAGGCCTCTTTTTCATTCGAGTTTTACGGAAAGAACTACAGTCACGGAGGTCTCGAGAACCTTTAGCTTTGGCATTCATTTTTGTCCAAATATAATATTCAGTGTCAAAAACTCACTACTGCGCAGCTGCACGAACGACTATAGTCTACGACTATAGATATATCAACTGACGACACGCGTCCAATTTCTGGAAAAGAATAAAGGTCGTATGATGCTTCTTCTCCGAAAATACAAAACATAACTGGTCTGAACATGTTTTCTGGAGTTGGTTCACTCTTTTGGCCATAACTTCGTTATTTTTGAAGATATCGACTTTGATCATGGACCAACATATTTTTGAGAAAAAAGTCGATTTTTTTGAACCGCTAAACACATTTCCCCCCTCAAGATAAAAATTCATGCCGGAATCAAACACAATTAATAAAACTATATTTTTTATGTACAGGCAATTGGACTCCTACATTACTTCAACAGTAATTCTTTCGTTGCACACGAAACAGTATTGAACGATCCCTCGACGCTTTGTTTTCATTAAGTCTGAGCTATCATAGGATGTAAGTGTTACTTTTGTAATCAGGTGTTATCCGGAAAAATGGATCTCGAACAGAAACGTAGCGCTGTGGTTGCCTTGTTCCTAGCCTGTTATTCCCTCGATTAAGAATTTCAGTGAAATAATTTTCTTTTTACTTTTTCCTGGGAGAAGAGGGGAGGTGGTAGTCTATTGAACGAATGTGTTACATAAAGCTGTATAATGTGAGAGTGTTGGTTATGTCCCATCGCTCTCCCGATCACTGCTTGAATGTCTAAGGCGGCATCCATAAATTACGTAACACAAAAATGCACTTTTTTGTCCCCCTCCCCCCCGTATGTCACAAATCGCAACGCTTCGACATACTCCCCTAGAAAACGCTTACAATTACTCCTCCCCCCCACATCTGCTCATGATTTTCGAAGATAAAAAAAACATTCTTTAAAACGGAATTATTATCCATCCAAATCGCTTCTTAGTACTCATTGATGATAACTCTCTGATAAAATAAATAAATTGTCTTATTACGAGTTGCTTTGTGCTTGTTAACTGGTACTCTACCTTGTTACTTTATTTTGTTCAAGCAGCATAACTTGTTATGCAAAATATACTCCACTTAGTAATATTCGTCAGAATAATCAAAATAGCTGATCGAAATAATCAAAATCAATTGAGAAAAATAGTAAAATTTCAGTCTTAAGATTGGATTGAGTTCTTGGGAGTAAATGTACCCAATATTCGGTTTTCCAACGGTTATTTCACGGATATCCAATCGATTGGTTACAAACCAGTTTCAATCTTGTTAATGCTTACAAATTTTAATGTGATTTTAGTTTTTTTTCCTTGTAGGGGAGAGCCCACTGCGACCAGTAGTTGATCTATTGTGGTAATTACCCCGCGTTACTGTATGCTATCAGGCTCACCTGCACTATGGGTTGAAGTGACAGTTGATTGCTGACTAAGCATTTTATCCCACTCGGGTATGATATCAAAGATGTATGATATAACCTTCTTAGGGCTGATATGCAACCATATGTCTTGTGCGCTTATTAACTTTGCCCCAAGAACACGCTCTCTCCTCTTAAGGAGGGCGCAGCAGTTGCATAAGAGATGCTCTGCAGTTTCTTTTTCGAACCCGCAGAACCGACAGATTTTAGTTTTGCTTATCATTTAGCAAAAATTGCATGATATCAAAAAAGCTGCGATTAAACTGAATTTTTTTTAGGAAAAAATCGTTACGTAACGATGAGCATACCTCCCTCCCATAACGCTAGAGCTTACTCCCTCCCCCCCCCCCTAGGAGCGTTACGTAATTTATGGATGCCCCCTAAGCGTTCACCTCTCGCAGGGCACCATTCATTAGTTAACACTGCGGGAGATAAGAGGTGTGTTGCTTGTTGGGTGATTTCTTGTGAACGACAAGCTTGCATAGTTTTTGGGTAAAATAAGTATGTCAAGTACTAGGTTAGATCTTTATGCCCACAATGTTTCCTTGAATTCTGAGAGGGTCATGACCGTCATGACAACTTGCCAAGTTGCCGATTTGGTGTGAAATCCGTCAGATATAGAATGTTGAATATTGAATTTACAAACTAAATCTGAATTTTAAATAAATATAGAACTTGAATTCTAAATTTTTATTTTGGATTTGTTTTCGGTAATGGTTTCTCATGGTTTTTTCACATATAGAATATTATTATTTAAATATTGAAAATCTATTTGAGTTTCGAAAACCAAGATTAAACTTGAAATGAAATGCAAAACCAAATTTGAACGACAATTTCAAAACAAATTTGAAACATGGTTCTAACTGGACAGGATACAGAGTTCGAAACATGAAAACAGATCCAAAACTTTGATTTTGATAATACGGAACCAGAACCTCGGAAATAAGTTTAATTTTATTTAAAATTCAATATTCAGAAATGAATTTCTATCAAAAAGTCAGAAAACCTGGCTACCTGGTAGGACGGAAACTTATAGAACGAATAGGTGAATCATTTTCCAATCAATTCCCTGCATCTTCTGGAGTACCTCAAGGGAGTCACCTAGGACCCACAATATTTCTAATCTACTTCAACGACGTGTTGCTTTTCGATGGACCACAACTTGCGCCTTTCCTTTCGCCTTCCTCGGCTGTTTGGTGTCCTTTCTACCAAAACGGCTAGGAGCTAGGCCATGCAGAAGCGTTTTTTGCGGTTCGCTCTCTGGCACCTGAACTGGCACAATCCGTTCCGACTTCCCAGCTACGAAAATCGCTGCCGCCTGATCGACATCGACAAGTTGCAAGCCCACCGGACCGCAACACGGGCCGCTTTCATCAGCGATCTGCTTTCGTTAAGAACTGCCCCGATTTGTTAGAAGCACTCCAATTCAGGCTTGAAACGTGATCTTCAGCTCTTTGCTCCTCTTTGACAGAACAACTATGGAGCTAATACAGCGATAATTGGTGCGAAAAGAACATTTAACCGCTTATTCGATGAATGTGATTTTGACGATTCGAGGGAATTATTTCGAAGAAGAATCCCTAATGCTTTAATTATAGTGTAGTGTAAATTCCATGTATTTATAGTATGTCTTTAATTTTTAACCTTCATTTGGATCAATATGTGATCTGTTGATGAACAATAAACCTCATCGCTTGCGGGACATTTTTTTATTATTTTTTATCTTTACCTAGCTAGTACTTTTCCGCAAAGATACAATCAGCCGCCTAAGGGAAGCTTAACATTTTGACACAATTTTCCTGCTTTAATCCACATTGAAAGACGTGTCGTTTCTTGTTTTCAGTTTCCTTCCAAACAAAACTTAACTTTCGTCTCGACGTCAACGGCGACGTTCTTTGAAGTGTTCGGTCGGTTTGGCTGCAACTTCCGAATGAAGGAAAACCTACTTCCACATTGCACGGCAGCCCGGATCAAGACCGCTCAACATTGCAATTCAATTAAACGTGACATGCCATGTCGGTACAAAATTGATTGCTGACGTACTGCTGCTACTGCTTTTTACCTTCTCGGATCCGGCACCTTGTAGGTAAAGCTTCAGTTTGAGGCGCCAAGCAAAAGACGACGACGACGACTTGAAGTGATTGGAAATATATGGGACACATTTCTTGTCGGTGCTGAAATGTTCGATATTCATAGAATTGTGATTCAATATTGAAGCCGAATGGAAACACGAAAAGTCCTATGCATTCTGTTCAGGACAAAAAGATGATATGCTTCAAGCACTCTGAAGAGTTTTTTCTTACTTTTTTTTGCATACAACGCTTGGAGTATAATCGAAAGGAATACAATTGTATTATCAATGGTGCTGGATCGTATTCTTAAAATGCATTTGATATGCAAGGTTTAATTTGAAAAATTGATCAATGCAATACTGCTTTCGAAGAAGCATTTGCTCTATTTTCATGGCAATTTGGTTTCATTTTATTCCAACGGAAAAGAAGATGTCAGTAAAACATTGAGATACGGTGATTTAAGCTGAAAACGACAAAAATGACAAAAATGACAAAAATGACAAAAATGACAAAAATGACAAAAATGACAAAAATGACAAAAATGACAAAAATGACAAAAATGACAAAAATGACAAAAATGACAAAAATGACAAAAATGACAAAAATGACAAAAATGACAAAAATGACAAAAATGACAAAAATGACAAAAATGACAAAAATGACAAAAATGACAAAAATGACAAAAATGACAAAAATGACAAAAATGACAAAAATGACAAAAATGACAAAAAAGACAAAAATGACAAAAATGACAAAAATGACAAAAATGACAAAAATGACAAAAATGACAAAGATGACAAAAATGACAAAAATGACAAAAATGACAAAAATGACAAAAATGACAAAAATGACAAAAATGACAAAAATGACAAAAATGACAAAAATGACAAAGATGACAAAAATGAAAAAAAATGACAATAATGACAAAATTCCGAAAAAATTAACTTTCATGTGTTAGAATATTTAATTCAATTAAATTTTTCGATCCAATCAACAGCCGGTTGATTTTTCCTCAACTACCGCTTTTCTAAGCACCTATTTAAGTCCCATGCATGCAGCAGTTATCATCATTATTATTTCAAATAAATTTTAAATAATGACCGGTTTTGTTGCCCGGTGAATGGTTTTCCGGCCTAAACCATTCCGGAAA
This sequence comes from Uranotaenia lowii, assembly GCF_029784155.1. Taxonomy (NCBI): domain Eukaryota; kingdom Metazoa; phylum Arthropoda; class Insecta; order Diptera; family Culicidae; genus Uranotaenia; species Uranotaenia lowii. The sequence continues at coordinate 69,610,268 of NC_073693.1, read as the reverse complement.
CCATAATGTGCGATGATGGTCAACTGGCAGTTACTTATGTGAGTTACAACGAGTTTGAATAATTTGCAAATTTTATTCACACCATATCGCCCACAAATGGGACCTGAATTCCATCATCATTTCCACTGAAAAAGGGAACGCTCGGGGTGGAAGAATTTTTAATGGTTATGAATTATTCGCGGCCGGATGTTATTTTCTAGCCCACACAATGATGTGGTTAGACTAAAACAAATGTGATTGGAATTGTTAAAAAAGACTTTTTGAATCTCGTCAGTATAATTTGTCAATCACCTTGATAAAATTTGTAAAAAATTTCTGAAACAGACTGTGTTTGCTTCGAGCTTAGAAAATAATAATTTGTGTGATCAAAAGATATTGGAACGAGAATTGTCGATTCTATTTCAACCAATTAAAATGGAAATAGCTGTACGAAATTTCCGGGAAATTTAACCAACAGAGAAACTTTGTTCGTCTCTTCCACAATTCAGGATAACTTTTTCCGCAGGAAAGCTGCATCTGCTGTGTGCATCAATTTAGAAGATCGAAATCGTTAAAACTAATAATTACTGTTGACATCAATAGAATATTTATGGTTAATTCTACTGGTTGTGCAAATTATTTATCCGATACCCTCCTACCCCAATCCATAAACGCAAACATATCGTACTAATTGGGTTATCTAGAAATGATAACAGCATGGCAAAATTAATGGCGAGCATCCCGTTGAATATTTGGTACCAACAAAATATTTACCCATCATTAGAGATGAGTCGATACTGTTGATTAGATTGATGAATTTTTTCTATGAATTGCGATTACAAATTCATAAATATTTAAGAAAAAATCACTTCCTGAATGTTTGGTTGTCAATTGATTTTGTCAGCTATTCTAAAATAACCATATTCAAGTTAGGAAGGATTGAGTTCTCTTATTTTTTTGGGATTAAAGCTTAGCTTAGCTTGGATGACCACCAATATCCACCTTTAATTGTTGAACCCAAAATGCTGAATCCAAGTTACTATTTTAATACCATTTTAAACCATGAGGGTCCAAAAATGCAAGCGAGCTATCCTACTCTAAACTGAAAATTTTAATCTTAATCAAATTATGATATTAGAGAAAAGATATTCAAGTGTAACTATCTGAACTAAAATAAAAACTATCTGAACTAAAATAAAAACTAATATCGAAACCTCAAAAACCCATTCCAAGTTCAAAATTCTGCTACAGTTTTTCAAAATTTTCTCTCTTGTTCATAGAATATGGTTGTCAGATTTTTTTTTTCCCGCACGTATCCGGGCTGGACAATTCGGGCTGTTTTATATAAAAACCTGGCAAATCCGGGTATCTATTTGATTTAAAAATTGTCGACCAAATCCAGGCAAAAGCGGTCAATTTTTGTCAAAACCTAGGAATTGCTCATAAAAAATCTAAGAAAAAAACTTAAAAACCTTACATGATAATATTTTTAACTTGCTGCAAAAACTGGACGCATAAATAAAAAAAAATTACAACACAATTTGTTTATTTTTAAGTTTGATTTAAAAATGAGAATGAGAACAAACCCGTGCAAAATCCGGGCTTTTCCAATGAAATCTAGGCAACCGGGTCGGACCGGACTTTTCCCAAATTTAATATTGAATATCCGGGCCAATCCGTATTAAACCGGTCAGTTTGGCAACTTTGTCATAGAAATTCAGGTCTAAATATTAAATTTTTAATTCAACCCATTTTTGAAGTTCTGGTTCCATATTCCTAAACTAAAATTGTATTTCTACATATTTTCGTATTTCTGATTTTGTACCAAGTTTAGGATTCTTGATTTTCAGTTCGAATAATCATAAAAATTGTGAATGAAAAGCTGCTTTAAAATCCTTGTTTGAATTCGTTTTTTCATTTCATATCAAATTTGAATCATGTTTTTGCATTTTCAATATTTTAATAACAGTTTTCCGAATATGGAAAAAGAAGAAATTTGTTTTATATTCAAACTCGAAGTTCTTAAACTTTATTACAATACAAAACTCAAACATTACAAGCTTCTAAGTGGCGATCCAAAATGGGAAACCAGATTCTGATTCGTCATTTGAAATTCACATTTTAAATCAGATTCACAAAACAGATTAAAAATAAATAATTGAAATAATGAATGAAGATAAAATCAGCACTACAGAATTTAAATAATAGATTCATGAATGAGGGTTTTATGATTTGACTCATGAAATTCTGATCTGGAATTAAGATTCGGAAATCGTATTTTTTTTTGTTTTTTTCGAAAATCTTATAGAAATAGGAAACAAATTCAAAGTTCAATTTTTGAATTAAGGTTTAGAATTCAGAAATAGATTTAGCTTGAGAATGAGTTTTTCATTCAATATAAAATAGTTAAGAAATTCAAGAGAACATAAACTTAAAAATTTGCTTGTCAATTCAACTTCCAGATTTCAAAGTTTTTAATCAGAATAAGTTTGTACACAAGATTCAGCTGAAATTCACAAATTTGAGTTAATTTTTTTAAGTTTTGATTCATGCAAAACATCCAGAATTATATTTTAAAAAAGTCATCCACATGATTTTTTAGTATGGAATTGATTTTTTATGAAAAATAAAGTCTGCTTGAGAACCATGTACATGATCTTCAACTAAAAAATCATAAATTTAGTTCAAGTTTGCGTCAAACGAATTTGATTCCAAAATTTTTTATCTCTTACGTTTATTTTTTTCTAAAATTTTATTTATTTTCATCAAAGGTTAGAATCTTGGAATTTGCAAAAGACTTTAGAAGATTGGGCTTGTTTGATTTGAGTATAGAATAAGTTTTTTTTAATGAAGAAAGCTACCCTAAAAAAACTTGTATGTATGTTAAAATCAAATAATTTTGATCTACCAGTCTTTTAAACAAATTCAAAAATTTTAACCATCGATGAAAGCAAATTTCATATTTTGCTTCTAGAGGTTTCATTAAAAAAATATAGCTCACCTTTTAGGCTAAGGACCACTTTTCTAAAGCTATTTTTTTAAGGTTTTATTAATGACACTTTATCATCCTTGTGGCATTCGTGTCTTCTCTTAAGTTACAAATTCATACGAAAACTATTAATGAGAACTTAAAAATGAATAATCATATAGTTACAAACATAATTGATTTATTTTTTTTTATTTGTGCGTTTTTAGACAAAAAATCATAGGTAAAAATTAGTCACCAAACCCCCCTCTCCCCCCATGAGTCGGTTCTTCCTACGGCCCTGAAGAAGTTATTGGATTTATAATAGCACAGTAGAATTTCAAACCTTTGTTTCAAACCTTACATTAAACATTGTAAGTGATCGATCTCGATCGTATTGGTCACCTTGATTTGAGTTTTTAGTGATTTTATCAGAATCCCTCGTACCGTTCGCCATAAAATTGAACTCTAAATGTTGCCAGCTCGTTATTGTTTTCTGTATTTCAATGAATATTTGAAGCGCCAAAAACTGTAATTTTATGAAGAAATAAAAAGAACGATCTCTTTCGTTTTACTAGTCGACTAGATAACAAGTTTCTGATTTGCATCCGAAACCCATCCAAAATGGTCTGCCCAAACAGTAAGTTTATACTTTTTACAAAATTTTAATGTTTTCAGTTGGAAGAAGTACTTTTAAAAAATTCAAGATACATTATGGAACGAAAAAATGGCTAAAAGAAAATAAAAAACATTTGGTGTATCGGAAATAAGGGCATGATTGCCAATGAATATATTTAAATTTCATATATTTGCTAGTTTTGTTTTTTGTAATTTGAATCATCGACGTTTTTCGGCGGATTTTAGAATCAAAAACGTTATTACCAGTTGTCCAGACGTTTCGAGCTACTATGGCTTTCGCTCCTCTTCAGTGGACACTAAAATTATATTTTAAACAATGAATTTTTTATCTAAATTTACAATATTTAAAATCTTACAAACTACTGGCCTTCGTCTATACTAGTTTGATTCCGGATATTTTGTTTTGATTTTCGTTTACATTTGTATGTTAGTGTTTGTGACAATTTTTTGATTACAGAGTCGTAAGCTGTCTTAAAATTACAGGAGTCTATCTGCCTATTGACTACATTGTTGTCACCTCTAATCTTAATGTAAAAAGTTTCAGCTGTGATTCTTGCATTATAGCCTGTAACTTTTTCTAAAATGTTTGTATTGTCGAAGTCGAAAAGGTGACCAGTTTCCAAACTGTGTTGTGCTAGTCCAGTGCTTATTTGTTTTGCGATAAACAATATTCCAATAGTTTTGTTTTTGTGAGAAAAATAAGTAGGAGTAACAAAAGAAATAATTGATGTTGGTTTTGGCCTTGTTTCTATAAACATTAAAAAAAACTATAACAGATTCCAACATATTTTTCAAGATTTTGATAGTTTGAATTACTATTAATTTTTGAAAGAATATTAATATTTAAATTTAAATTTAATAATTCAAATTTAAAAAATAACAGGCATGATAGTTCTCTGAAAGGACTTTTTTCGTGGGAAGTGTGTAGGAAAAGGAGATTTTTCTTCAATATTTGGTAAAAATTCCAGAGATTTCCTTATATTTTTTGGAATGTGGTTTTCATAAAGGCAACGTGATTTCATCTTACATATATTTCAAAATTTCGTCAGACAGCGAAGTTTGACTTCAAAACTTGGTTTCATTCCAACCGGTCATTCCCAACGTATCTCTTGTTTATTTTATTTAAAAAGTCTGCCCTCATTTACTGTACTAATAAATAACAACTCAGAAATGAGGAACTCATCCTACGCGTTTAATTGGTTGGCTTGCGATAGAAACGTCAAAATATTACTGATTTTTATTTAAAGTAAGAATTTGAAACACATAACAAAAAATGTGCTACGTTCCTTTTTGTTTAGACCGAAAGCTAGCATTTGGTATTATTTTTAATGAAATGATTTCTATTTTATGTTGACAATTTTTTTTATTTACATGTTATGTTCAGCTAGAAATCAAAATAACGTTGCAATTAAAATTGAAATACATGTTTCAACTTTTTTTTTGGGTTTTTATCTCTGTTAACTTTGCTTTGAATTTACAAAAATCAACTTGGAAAAGAAAATCAATAAAGTTGTCATTGAAGGAAAAAATAAAAAGTGTACCCACCAATTTTTTTTTGCTGGAAACCAGCAAAATTTAGCTGGTTATTGTCCCGTTGACTTTCCAGTAGATTTTCCAGCAATTTAAATTGCTAAAAAAAAAACAGCAAACGTTAATGCTGGTTTCCAGCAATTCAAATTGCTGGAAAATCAGCAATCCAAATTGCTGGAAGCCAGAAATTTCTTTCAAAACAACCGGCTGTATTTAGTATCAAATTGATGTTTCAATTCTAAATTAAATATTGATTACTGTCTGTGCATATAATGAGCAATGAAAAAGATGTTGTTTCTTTCATTTTTTAATTATGTTTGTATTTATTTCCAAGAACTTATTTTTTTAATTTTCCAACACCGGCTCTGGAGTGGCAGCTTTGTGTCAAAGTGTTGATCATTCGCCACCTGAGAGAAGAGTTCTAATTTATCTTTTATGAAATCTGTCCAATAAAAACTCACCCTTGACTTATGTCTGGTTGCTAGAATATTGAGGAAAATAAAAATAATTATTTTAATCCAACGAAAATTCGTAAAATAGAGTCTCACCTCGCTTCAGTGTACGAAAACAAACAAACCCCAATGTGACAACTCGATTGCTGATTTTCCAGCAAACTAGATCAATTGCTGGAAAGTCCAGCAAATTGAAAAACGATTGCTGATTTTTCAGCAAAAATGACAAGAACATAACCGATTGCTGAAAAATCCAGCAATTCGAAAACCGATTGCTGGTATCCAGCAAAAAATTGGATTGCTGAACGTTCCCAGCAGTTTTTTTTCCTGGAAATCGAGGCAAAAATTTACTGTGTAAGCAGTCTTTATCAAGATGACCGTAAAAAATAAGTAATTAGTCCACAAAAACGCTGCAATGGTGCCAATTTTTCTGTGAGAATATCGTTATGAATATCAATAAAATCTATATTAAACGAACTAGAATTCGATCTCTGAAGGATTCACATTTTTCTTCTCGAATATCAAAATATTTTTTTTGAAGCAGTGTGATCCCACTGTACATAGTGTGATGAAAAATGATTGTTTGAAAATGTGTTAAAAATTTATAAATTGAAATTTTCATTTCATTTTAGCAACATTGGTCATCCAGTGCCCTGTCTAAGTAATGATTATGATTATAATGATGGATTTTCAAAAAAGGCTCATAAGACACATTAGCATCATTCTCAGTTAAAAATTTTGCTCATAAATTTGATTTGGAATAGAAAAAGAGCACTTTAATCAATCATTACTGCAATTATTCGAACTAATTTAATGGATTTAATTTTTTTTTAAAGAAAATTTAACGAATTTCAAATACTGAAATATCGGATTTCTAAAAAACTGGTAAAATAGACCACGGGATGTCCGATATATTGGAGAACGGTTGTCATGGACCGAGTGCATTTTAGAAATTATGTTCATCAATTTAAATATATCGTTAGATGGTATAATCTGATAATAAAATAATCATTTTCAAATCATGTTTTCAAAAAATAAACAAACACTTTTTTAACTCTTTAAAATTGCTTTATTAAAAAAAATTAAATTTTCAGGGGTTAATAGAACATTAAAAAAACTCAACTCAAATTTATTATGAAATTTCATAATTCCTAAATATTTAATTCAGGAATTCTGAAACTTTCAAACTTCAATCGCAAAGGCAAAAGTTGAAAAATATCTTTACAAGTATTATTCACTCAATATAATTTAGAAGTTGTTGCATTTAAGTAGTTTATATGCAGTCCTTGAAAATATAATTTATAAGAAATATGATCACCAAAAATTGATAATTTCGTTAAGTGTATAGAAGAAATACTAAAATCGGGTTTGAAACAGTTTATAGTAATTTTTCCATTTCCTTCATTTAAGACAGGCTCTCTGGAGCCACCCTCATTTTGAAAAACTCTATGAACTTTATTCAGAATTCTTGACAATCCCAAGTCAGGAGTGTTTCAAATGATTTTTGAAATTTTAAAATAAATCGACATTTTGTTTTCTAATTTGTTAAATTTATACAAACAAGTTTCCGATCTTAAAAAAATAGATTTCAAACACGATAGATTAAATAAAAAATCTTCCATATGCAGTTATAAATAAAAAGTTTAGTGTTGCAAAAATATGTGTTATATTTTAAACAAAAACAAAACAACCCAGCAATCATTTTTGTACGTATATTTCTCATCAAACTTTGTTTTCCATGCGATAAGAATTATTCAAATTAGAAGCTTATTCGTACATCCTGAAAGTATGCGAGAAAGAGCAAGTTTGCTCTCAATGCAGGTGAACTATTGCCAGCGATAATATTTGCAACTTCTCTTATTGGACTATTTTTCCAAATGAACCATCTGATTTTTAGCAATTTTTGCAGAAAGAAATATAAGGTTGTTTTCTCACTTGAATCCCGCGCGAGAGAACAAATTTGCAAACATGGTGGACTTTTTATCTTATTAGATTATAACCGACTTTAAGCAATCATTTTTACGATCATTTGTTCATTTGTTAGGAATTGCGATTCGCATTAACATTGTCAACGATTTGAGCTATCTTTCCTAATGCGTTTTTATGTTTGCTGGAAGATTCATATTTATGAAAATATGCTGCACTATCTTGCTCTTTTTACAAATAAATTCATGTTGAAATTTAAAACTAACTAATATTTCATTTAGGAAAACAGAAGCAAATTAAGATAAATTTGCGTTTTTTACAATCAAGGCTCATGTAACTCAAAACAGCATCCTGCAAAGCCTTTCCAATTTATTATGTCATTTTTTGAGCCGCTGAAGTTTTTCTTTCAACAACTGTTTGTTACGTGAGTTATTGAAAAAATTGAACTTTTTTTTTGCAAGTGAAAAACTCTCTGATTTATGTAAATCACCTAGAAAAAGTTAAGCACAAAATTTTTGAAAGGATTAATATTTTTGTAATCTTTCACAAATATCATTCTTTTTGAAAGTTTTGAATAACTTTCGAACTTTTTTCAGACGATTTAAATAAAAGTGGCTCCTGAGATTTTTTGCTTGGAGAAAAACAATTTAGTTATTATCATTTGTTGTTTTTTTAAATCAATTGTTTACCATAGATGAAGAACTAAAAGAGAAAGTTAAAAATTTATTGGAACCCTTACAGGTAATTGAAGTATTGGAGAAACAGTTTTTGAATTGTTTTAACTAAGGCTGTGATCATTTAGAATCCGGACAGTTACAAACGTGTGTATTTTAAAAACTATTCATTTGATCGAAAAATGGAGGAAATTAAGGTGTTAGTATGACATTTAATGTGGAAATATAATAAAAAAATATTAATCATGGATTTTAAGAAATACTCTAACATTTTCATAAAATCTCTTTTTTATCTTTGCACATTTTTTTCAGTCATGTATTGATTAATTTTTTTTACCACAGAAGCAAAACCTTTGCCAAATCATAATATTTTACACAAACTCACCTGGATAAAGCAATTGGAATCTGCTTGAAACCTTTTCATGTGTAGGCATCTCGAAGAATTTGACCTCTAAAATCCGGTTTTAACATAAATTTTTTTGTCCATCAGAACACATCTGTCATATTGCGTAAAAACCGGATGCACAGATTGAGATCTTTGGAACTGATCATTTTTAGTTATTTACTTGATGTCTATTAGTCAGGCAACACTTTTTGCCTGCCGGAAATGGATTTTTTGCAATATTTAAGGAGTCTGCATTCAGTTATCCCCAATAACCATAGACTTTTAACCATATTTAAGATCAAGGGTTGCACTCCGATGGTTGGTTTGAACTTCGTGTGGACCCTAGAGTGGCTCTTTATACTTCTTAACCATTTGGTCCGAAAAAAAAATCAACAGTTCATGAGCTTTCAAGTCAACAATGAAGAATTTTCGAGGCGCAAAATGCGTAAAATGAGCAAATTTTTTTTACCATGTCTTTTTGCTTCGTAAATATCTAAAACACACGTTAACCTAAAAATCTGTCAAAAATATACAAGATAGCCCTTTTCATAACCAACACAACGCTACTAAAGTTTTGCATATCCGAGCTCTTTTAACATAGTTATCACTGTAATAAAGTGCCCGGATACTAAATGATCATAGCCTTATATAGTGAATGATGTAGTCAATTTTGAAAATAGAACAAATACCTTATCTCTGTTTTTTTTGTATTATTCTTGTTTTTAAAATAATAAGTATTCATCATGAAAAAGGGTCACTGTAACGCTCAGAATAGGAAGATATTATTTTGAATAATCTCATTTTCTAAGGATCATGTAACACAAAACAGTAGCCCTTAAGGCCTGGGGAAAAACCAACATTGCAAACCTGTTTTATGAAAGCTTTATGAAAGCTGGTGACCGAAATTTTATAGCATAATGTTTTTTTTAGGAGATTAAAAAATCGGTCACCACAGTAAAGCTGACCACAGTAAAGCTATAATTGTTACTTGGGAAGTACTAACACAAAAATTTGGAGCAATCACTGAAATATTAAATCAATATTCGATAAGTTCTTGGATCGTTTTTTTTCTCAATTGTTATTTTGAGATTTAGTCATTTTTTTTAAAGGTTTTATTTTTGACACTTTACCAGCATTATGGCATTCGTGTCTAAAGATATAGCAATAAAAAAGTCCTTTTTCATAGAAACTGTTTTCGTTTTCCCCGTACTAAAACAGGACAAAACAGTAAACAAATTTAAATCCAAACCATTGCTCTCGATTCACTGGAAATGTCAACCGATAGATCACACAGTCCACGGATCCAGAACGTGCCCGCTCCAATAAACGCGGCTGAGGTTTGTTTGGGGCGTGATAAACCAATTTGTCACCGGAAAAATTGCTCGGAAACGGCGGCAGAAAAAAAAGCAGCACGCAAGAAGCATGTTGAACATTATGAAGACCGCAGCTTTGGCCACGCCGCCGCTAGTTCGAAAAGGAAAAATGTACTAGCTCAATCCGCCCCGTCACGCCTCGAATGGTTTCACGAAATCCGCTAAATTCACTAATTGCTGCAATAAACATGATTTACTGGAAGCCGACGTTCTTCTTGGCTTGCCCGATTTTTTTACTCCTACAAATACGCTCTCTCGTTCGCTGGCTTCCGGAATTTGCTTCTGTTCATGTTTATATATGTTTGATTGCAATAACTGCAGCAAAAGAGTGACCAAATCCTGGAAGTAAAACATTGCCGGTCTACCTCATATACAGTACACACAGAACGCCTGAAATAATCGAGTTCCCGGTAACTGAAAAAAAATCACATCAGAAGAAACCGGGAAAAAAGTGTACACAAGCGTTCGGCAATTAACCGGAACAGGAAACCGACCGGTGTGAACGGAAGGAGAACCGTTTTGCTTTCACGATGAGGAGGGGCGAAAAAAAAACCCTGTGAATCCTGTTTGCTCTAATTGGAGCGTTCGCTTGGCTGTGTTGTGTTCGGCTCCAGATTGTTTTTGATGTTGCCCTCTGGAGCTTTCTTGAACGGAAAGGTGCTTATGAGTAATTGTTAACCCCTTCTTCGATTCAAAACCAGTGTTTGTAGCTGTTATCTCTCTGGATCAGACAGAAAAAAGAAATATCTGTGGCCGACAATAAACGTGATTAACTACCTCATAAATAATCAGAAAGGCTGTCCACTGTCAAATGGCTTCAAATTGACAATTGTCTCTAGATCACGGTGTACAATATCATAAGGTGATATATTCCCGATAAAGTTGTCATTACTATCCTTCTAGTAATCCTCGGTGTAGGCAGCATTATCCTCTGCGCGCAAAGCTTTTTGTCTTGCACGCTATTCGAATATAGTAAATAATGACGTCACTTGTTTCATTTGTTTACATTAAAACAAGTTGTTTACTCCTGGAAGTAGCCTACCTTTCCTATTTATACCATGTCTCTAGGTATAGTTTCCATTTGTAATGGTAGAGTAGGCTGTCCGGTTAAAATGTTAATAAATCATCAATGATCAAAAATGGTCTCACACAAAGATCTGATTACCGTATTTAACGATGTATAGCGAATTTTGAGCAAAATTTTTTGAAAAAAAGTATGAAATGTACTTCAAATGAAAGCCTACTTTATATTGCATGCAATTTTTTTTTTTCCTGTAGGGGAGAGCCCACTGCGACCAGTAGTTGATCTATTGTGGTGTTTACCCCGCGTTACTATATGCTGTCAGGTTCACCTGCACTATTGATTGGAGTGACAGTTGATTGCTGACTAAGCATTTTATCCCAATCGGGTATAATATCAAAGATGTATGATATAACCTTCTTAGGGCTGATATGCAACCATATGTCTTGTGCGCTTATTAACTTTGCCCCAAGAACACGCTCTCTCCTCTTAAGGAGGGCGCAGCAGTTGCATAGAAGATGCTCTGCAGTTTCTTTTTCGAACCCGCAGAACCGACAGTCATCGTTCAGAATTATGTTTATCCTTTTGAGATGCTGTTTTGTTGGACAATGTCCGGTCAAGAGACCTGTGTAAGTACTTAATTCGTGCTTACTTAAGTTCAACATGTTTTTTGAGAGTCGTGCGCTTGGTTCAATGAATCTTTTTGCCTGAGTTGCTCCCTCCGCTGTTTTCCAGTTGGAAACAATAGTGGTGCTTTCCCAGTTCTTGAGCTCCATATTCAAGGCACTTCTCGAAACTCCGCAGAAAGGTTCAGGTCCAATCAACAGTCCCTGAGATCCTTCCCTAGCTAGTTGGTCTGCTTCTTCGTTCCCTAGGATACCGCAGTGGCCTGGTACCCAGAATAAAGATACTCTGTTCCTTATGGCCAGGTTTCTTAGTGCAACTATACACTCCCAAACTAGTTTGGAGTAACATGTGAACGTACTTAGTGCTCGGAGAGCAGCCAGAGAACATGTAGATACTTGTGTACCTGTATCCCCTTTTCAAACAGGCTAAAGTGCATTCTAGAATTGCTTGAATTTCAGCTTGGAATACTGTTGGCCAGTTTCCCATAGGAATTGAGATCCTGAGTCTAGGTCCGAAAACCCCTGCCCCAGTTCATTTATCCATTTTTGACCCATCAGTGAAGAATAGGATCGATCTGGGAGGAACCGCAGGTCCACCTGACTCCCACACGTCCCTATCATTGATAGTTACATTGTATGGTATGTCTAGGTTGAAAATGGGCTCCATCCAGTCATCATTTTTCACAATAAGTGAGTTTAACTTAAATTTCTTTAGGATTTTGAGGTGTCCTGTAAGATCTCCTTCATAGAGAGTTTTGTGTTTGGAGAGTCTCAAGGCACTACGTTCCGCCTCTAACTCAATGAATTGATGTAGAGGCAGAATATTTAGTAGTGCATTTAGAGCCTCATTCGGTGTGCTTCGCTTTGCGCCAGTTATAGCTAGCGTTGCTAGTCTTTGGAGCTTCGCTATTTTTTTCTGGGCCGTAATTTGCATAGTTTTGGTCCACCATACTAAGGAGGCATAAGAGATTTTGGGTCTTATAATAGCTACAAATATCCAGTAGATAATTTTCGGCTGAAGTCCCCATTTTTTCCCTACTCCTTTGAGGCAGACCCATAGAGCTGTTGTAGCCTTAGCGATTACATGCTCTATCTGTGGGTTCCATGATAGCTTTGAGTCTAGTACTATGCCTAAATATTTCACTTGTGATTCGAGGTTTAACACTTCCCCATCTAATGTTAGAGGTTTTAGTGTAATTTTTCGTCTCCTAGTGAATGCTATCACAGTAGTTTTGGAAGGGTTTATGTTTAGCCTCTCTTCCCTGCACCAAAATAGTGCGTAGTTGAGTGCAGTTTGCATTCTATTAGACAGCACATTCTCATGTTTTCCCCGAACTATAATAACTACGTCGTCTGCAAAGCCAATAACTTCGAATCCCATGGATACAAGTTTGTTTAGGAGGTCATCCACTATCAAGGACCACAACAACGGTGATTGAACCCCGCCTTGGGGACATCCCTTCGTTGGTGTGGCTTTGATTGTAAGTCTTCCCAAGCTTGCATAAATGGTTCTGTTTATTAGCATCGCACTAGTCCAGTTAACAATTGCCGAGTGGCACCCTCGTCTTTTCATAGCTGTTTCGATTGAAGTGTGAGATGCGTTGTCGAATGCCCCTTCAATGTCTGAAAAAGAAGCGAGTGCTATTTCTTTTGCCTCTACAGTCTTTTCTAGTTTTTGTGTAAGGGTATGTAAGGCCGTAACCGTGGACATACCTTTTTTTGTAAGCGAACTGGAAGTTGTTTAGCTTACTTAGGCTTAGATATTGCGATTTAATATACTCGTCAAGTATCTTCTCCATTATTTCCAAAATAATGGACGTTAGACTAATAGGTCTGAATGCCTTAGGTTGTGTTTTATCTTTTTTCCCTGGTTTCGGGATAAAGATCACGCGCACCTTCTTCCACAGAGTTGGAATATGACAGAGGGTCATACTGGCGACGAACATCTCTACCAAGGCAGGTGTTACCATTTGTTTAGCTTGCTGTATTTTAATTGGTAAAATTCCATCTTCACCAGCTGCTTTGAATGGTTCGAATGTACTTATTGCCCAGTCAACCATTGAAGGTGTAAAGATTGTGCGTGATTTGCGAAGTGCTTCATCACGTCTGACATTTCGAGTGAGTCTTTCAATCGGAGTGTCATTAATCTCTATTCCTTCAATGGATTCTGGGAAATGCGTACTTAGTAGTAATTGAAGCGTTTCATTTGGGTTTGTAGTGAACTCCCCGTTCTTTTTCTTCAATTGACCCAGTCCATTTGAATGTTCTTTTGATAGAACTTTCTGGAGTCTGGCAGCTTCGGGTGTAGTTTGCACGGTTTCACACATGTGCTTCCAACTACTCCTCTTAGCTTTTCGAATGTTTTTATTGTACTCTGTTAGGGATTTACGATAATTGTCCCAGCTTGAGTCAGCTTTTGCTTTGTTGAAAAGTTTTCTTGTTTTTTTCCTCAACTTTTCTAGTTGTCTGTTCCACCAAGGAACTTTCCTGTTTGAAACACTTTCCTTGAGTGGACAGCTGGCTTCGAAAGCGTGTATAATTTTATTTGTGAACCTGTTTGAAGCTTCCTCTAATTGTTTTGTTGTTCGTATTTTCGCTTCCAACAAAGGATTGCAAGCTTCAAGTGTGTGTTTATAAAGACTCCAGTTGGTTTTCCTGGGATCTCTATAAACGTCCTTGATTATAACCCCTCCCACTATGTCGAATGAGATATGTCTGTGATCAGACAGTGATTCTTCATCCGATACCTCCCAGTTTTTAATTTTATCTAGAAGTAGTGGTGTACATAGAGTTAAGTCGAGGACTTCTTGTCTATTTCTCGTTATAAACGTTGGTTTGTTTCCCTCATTGCAAATTTCGATATTATTCTGTGAAAGAAACTCTAGTAAGGACTCACCTCTTGCGTTGATGTCGGTACTTCCCCACAGCGTGTGATGTGCGTTGGCGTCGCAGCATACGAGGAATTGCTGGTTCTGAGCCCGGCACTTTCTCATATATTCTACAACCATCGGTGGGGGTATATCGGTGTTATCTCCGGGGAAATACGCTGACGCTACACTTACCGTGTGCTTACCTTTTGGTGTTGGTATTTCGACCCTTATAGCTGCAATGTCTCCGCTGATGAATTCTGTAAAGGGAGTAAATTTAATTCTATTGTTTACTAGTAAAGCAGCCCTTTGGTGAGAACTGCTTTCATCGTATAGAATCTTACCATTCGGCGTGTATAGCCCTTTAACTTTACCCTTGTTAATCCAAGGTTCCTGGATAAAGGCAAGGTCCAGGTCTTCGGCGGCGAATCTTCTGAGTAGTGTGCACGAGGCTCCTACGGCATGGTGAAGATTCACCTGGACACATTTTAAGGTGTTTATTTTGGTAGTGCTTTGCCCGTGGATGTGGGGCATTGCACCGGCTTTTTGCCTTTTGCACATGTTTGACTACCCTTTTTCGGTTTGCTCCATGTGCTCAGTGTTTTCGGAGCCGTTTTATCGGTCTTCGGTTTTGAATTAACAGGTTTATGGAGGGTTGAAATACCCCCAAGGCTGCTCATCCCGCTCGGCCCTGGTTTCTGTTGATTAAGTTCCAAAATGCGGCCCTTATACAACTTCCCAGTTCCTTCCGGTGAGCAATTGGCATTGGATCCACTGTGGCTCTCCTCATTGTTCTCGTTAGTCCCGAGGTCCTGTCCCTGGTCCATAGGTTGGCCCTGGTTCATTGACTCCAGTTCATTGAGATCTGGTGAGACCTCAGTGGTACCTTTGCTAATCGTCTCTCCTTCTGTGGATCGGACTTGGTCTATCGCCGACTGGTCCTTTACAAGGCCCGGTTTAGGCAGCCCAGGTCCTTGAGCAGCTTTGACGGTGTTTTCCCCTCGGTCAACTCCGCTGTCTGTTGGATTCTTCCGGTTTAACTTCCAGATTTTGCTGGAACCGAATCCGTAGTAGATAACGAATTTCCTTTTCTCTAACTCCCTCAAAGAATTTTCGTCCACGGTAAAGACCACTTCGAGAGCCTCGTTCCTTTTCTGGGTATTATAGAACCTCCAGCTTTCGGTGCTCAGCTCCTCATTCTGGCTTTCTATAGTAGCCTGAACAGTTTCGATGTCGTCTTCAGCAGCTCCTGGTAGGTGAGCCTTTAAAATCTCCGATCTAGGAATTTGGGATTCCCCAACGGCGATGAGCTCTGCATCTACCCATGGTTTGAGCACTGGTGTGACTTGTTGTAGCCAGTCCGCTGTGGCCTGATCAAGACATGTCACTACCATGAACCCAGATTTGTAACAACACTGCGCAAATTTTGGTTTAAGTTTCTCTAACCGTTGGCCGAGAACTGCCCTTTTTATTGCCTGTTGTATCAGTTTAAGTTGCTCTGTCGTCAGCTGTGTGCTTGGGTAGTTTTTGGCAAGTATGCCAACCCTAACAGAGCTAGCAACCTCTTTGTAAGAGGGCTTTTGGTTGCCATTTCTGTGGCTTTTTGTTTTCTCGATCGGTCTCACTGGGCGATTGGCACCATTCGACCTCCCACTCCTTGCTTTTTGTTGTGGTCGAGACTTAGTTGGTTCTTTGGGATCCGGTTTTGTCATAAGGTCTGAAGGTCCCTTTGCCTTTTTGGCATTTGACTTTTCCGCGCTGCTCGAACCACTGTTTTCTCCACTGCGAGCCCGTTTTGCATTTTTAGCAGGTGGTGTGCATTTAGCAGTGGAAATAAGGCGCATAGCCTCTTCGTACGGTACATTTTGAGCGAGATACTTCTTCAGTCGCTTCCGTCCCGCACCACTTAGTTGCCGAGTATCAAAGTTTTTTACTTTGATTGGCGTGTCGATCTTTTTGATGGTGACATTAACCCCATCATCGTTGCTCTCATCTTCCGCGGGGGAGTCCAAGGCGGAAGAGGAAATGGATAGCACTCCCGTGAACGACTCGATTGAGAGCTGTCTCTCGAGCTCACCTTCTGTGGCTTCCATAGGTTCCGGCTGAGGCAAGCAGTCGGCACTCGTTATATTTTTATTTTGACGTAGAATTACGTCTTACGGCAACACTATAGGGGGACAAATCGAAATTCCCAAACGAATATCGCGTCACGAAAACGTTCCAACTCAAAGACATCCTTTTTAAAAGACATATCATCTCTGCTCGTCGTGGATTGGCTGGTCGAAAATGAAAAAAAACACCGACGCCCCGCCCCTTGATGGGTTTTGATTTTCTCTGTCAACGAAATGTATAAAAACAGTGGGTAGCTTGCGAGTCGGTTTCAGTTTCTGTTTGCCCGTCGAATTGGAAAGTTCTGCTGCTGCTGCTGCTGCTTCGATCTGCGTTTGGACCCCACCAGTGGTAATCCAACGCAGATATCGATGTGCAGTTATATCAGTGGCAAGTAGCAGAGGCACTGCTGACGATTAGCGGCGGACACATTTTGACTTGTCATGTTCCTTTCGTATGATGTGATGTTGACATGAAATCTTTAAACATGTTGTGTTGTCATTTTATATTTTTTAATAAATTTATTAGATTTAAATGTCATAACACCACCGATAGCCTTGCTGACTTTTGATATACATCCATCATCTTACGTTCAATTTAAATCGAAACTATGTGAGCAGCAGACACACAATAGAACAGTTGTTTCATAAATTTTCTGCCCTCATCTATCTGATACGTAGTATATTACGCGCACCTGTCTTATAGGTATTACAATCATTCACACACCCATCTCACATGCTACACACTATTAGCACACACTCAGCCCAGCACACACTCAGCCCAGCACACACTCAGCCCACACCCGTTTTTCCCATAAACCCATTAGCAAAAATAGAAAGACAGACTTCATTCTTTCTGTATAGATTGGCCCTGAAAAGGGCCGGTTAGAATATTTAAGATAATTAAATCGGATCCGAAGTGCCAATTCATTGCACCTTTATGCTAGCGATTGCTATGCGGGATTGGGAATATGCAACTTGATACTGAGAGAAATGCATAAGGCGGAGCTTCCAGAAAACTCGCTTCTCTTTTGCACTGAGTCAGGCAGCGGTGCCAGGTGTTATACTTGAATAAAGTAGGATTTTTTTTTTAATTTTTAGTACACCTTTCATGATTTGAAGGTAAAATTTTCCTTCCGAATAGTTATTGCAAATAAATTAAAATGCATTTGCAAAACCGTTGACGAATAAGTTGCTTTGAAACTTTTCATAGGTATTCGAAGTTATTCAAGTATATTCAAAACCTTCTGTGTTTACTGAAGCTCTCGCGTGGAATATGGACATTTTATGTGCATCTTTTTATTGAACTGGTCCAAGAATATGAATCAAAGTTATCTTGGAAGCTGTGTCAAGTGTTGATCTATTAAAATATTTATTGATATTTTAGGATAAAGAAATGTTTTAATAAAATAAAAGATTGTTTAAATTTTTGTCTTTCTTCAGCTTAGCTTTTTGTTTCCAATCAATGAAATTGAAAAATTGGCTTAAAAAAATTTTGCGAAAAAACAAACTTCCTTAATTAAAAAACTGGTTAATTACCAGCACTGCACTGTCACTGTAAGCTTTTATCTCAAGCGTTTGATACAAAGCTGATGATTCTCTCATTGGTTGCAGAAGTACCGGGCGCAATGCACCTTAGCGACATAATATTGAGTTTTGATGGACTCTGCTTACCCGCATTTTTATTTCGCCTTTGGGTATGCAACTGTAAAGTTTTTGACCGTTAGAAATAATTTATATTAAACCGACCAGCTTAATTTGAACTGCAAATTCAATACGAATGCTGTCGGCATTGACATTGGACACACAGTTTATGTATACTTTCGTCTTCATTCATATATTTGTTTTGAGCTGTATACGTACAATTTTCTCAAAAAAATATTGACACAAAACCGACTGCCGTAATTCTACGTTAATTATGCGGTCGTGTCTCAAATACAACCTCTTTAACTTTTTATTTGGTGTGTTCATTATTTGAATCCCACGAGTATCTAGGGAAGAAACGGTCCGCTGTGTCAGTGCCCTGCTTTAACACAGTAAGGGCTATATACTGTGGGGTGCGCCCTGGTGCCCCACAGGCTCCGTTAGAGGGCAGGATTAAACCCCCCTGCCCATTCATCCTTCGGCACGGTTGCTCGCGTAACACCTTGGAATTAGGGGTTTGCCCCCCATCTCAGTCTGCATGCGACCATAGCATCCACCGGGGTTGGGTACCCGATATCCGCTAAGGTTGCACCCCGGCTAGCACCACGGGGAGGTAGAGAATCGGAGTTGTAAACAAGAGGTGATATGACCACTACCCGAAGGTTGGGTGTATGGGGTCTCGAGTTGCACATTGTCTACCTTCGCTAACCAAAAACTTAATGCATGCAACTTAATATTTGGCATAATAATTTAGGCCAAATATTGCGTGTTATTTAAAAGGAAAGGATCAAACGAATGCTTACAGATAAATATGAACTTCAAAAAACATGTTGTAAGAATGAAATGTTCATACCCAAAAACGATTAATCAAAGGTAAAATTGAGCGAAAAAAAGAATGCAGACACTAGAAAAGATAAAATCCAACGAGGTGTGCTCTTTTTGTTCAACCTCACCCACATGCGACCATATTTCACAAATCACTTCCAAAAGACGTTTCCGAAAATCTTTATCCATCAGACGTGTGTAAATCAGAGGGAAAGTGTCTGTCAAAAGGGCAAACAGCTCCAACCCACTCAGCCAAAATGATGATGATGATGATGCATTACATAAACATAGCAAAAATCCTTCCCGAACCAAAGTAGGAAAGGATATGATACAAAGGTAGCAACGCAGCGCGATGTGGTGACGATGATGACGAGAGAAGTTTGAAGATCTGCTGACGAAAAAGTGGCTTGACGATACAGCACGAACTTGTGCTTGTTGTATGGTCCTGTATGTGGTCTAGTCGCAGTTTTTCTTGTCTTTTCTGAAAATAGAACCGCCTTTTCCAACAGAACCCAAACCATGGGCTGGGAATGTATGTATTTGTGTGTAAGTTGTTATATGGTCTTGTTCTTGCGGTTAACGGAAGTGACAATGATTTATCGAGGAACTGTTAATAGGGCCCGGAATTTTGTCCTACCGGTGCCGGTGCCGGTTGTGTATGGAAGTGGAGGCTTCACAAACAAAAAGTGTGCTAGGCTAGACAGTGTATGATTTCTCCTCTTTAACAGTCGGATTTAATGAATGGCTTAAGTTTAATAAATGGAGAATATCAGATAATGTTTTTATGTTTTATAATCATAGTGCTATAAATTGAAAAGATCAAAATTTGATAAAGTTACTTAATTTGAACACCAATTTTAAGCAATGCCATTGATGAAGGTCCTTCTATTCAACAGAATAAAGCACATACCTACTCAATCAAACCTACTTCAATGAGATATTATTACCTACCTTAATCAGATATAGCTTTGTTATCAAAAACTTCGTTATTGTTGTTTCGAAAAATAAAAATTAAATCTCTGTTGATACAAACAAATATTTTTTCTGTCTCAATTTGCCTCTTCGAAAGATTTTATTTGCATTCTGAAGGTCTCTTTCCGATACATCAGGTATTCAACAGAATAACTCAATGTTCTGTGGTAGCGTGCGCACTTTTCAACCAGTAGGTCGAGGTTCGAATCTTCTGGCTGTACCCGATTTTTTTCAGCAAGTTTTGAAACAATACATGAAAGTTGAGTGCAAGGCAGGAGACAGTGCAACCTTGCATATAAGTATGTACTTGAAACCAAGGCAAACATTGCATGCTTGCTCAACATTTTTGTCTATCAAAGGATGATAGAATTTCGTGGCCTTTTTGTTACATTGTTTGTATCATATTCCGATGGAGAAGCCCAAGTTTGAAAAGGAAAAGTAGAAAATATACGAAGCCAAATAATTCATTTTAGAAGAAAAGAACGTAATTTAATAATTCAGAATTTCTCAACACGCACTAATGATTGAAAGACAAATAAACGACATGCGGAATCAGAGAAAATCTGGCTACTTCGAATGGAAAATATGTTCATTGCGTTCATTGTTGCGCGGTAACTTTTACCTATAAATAAAACAGCACCTATGCTAATCGGGTCATTCTTAAAACGAATTTTGGAAAGTAACATCACTCCATGGAAACGGGAGAAGGCGACCACGAGAAGACGGCCAACGACCAGGATCAGGAAATCACTCAGATTACGACAGATATGACAATGATTTTGTTCGAAGAATCCTTCGTGAACACGCCCAAAAAAGCATAGAAGTTAGACTGTCCTACTCGGAATTTCCCGGCTGGAAATTCCCGGGAATGAAAAAAAATCAGAAATTCCTGAATCCCGGGAAAACGCTTAAAAAATGCCGGGAGTTCCTGAAGCCAATAAAAAGTGCTAAATTACTAAACATTTACACTATCTAAATTTGAAAAATGAAGCAGATTTAGATAAGAAAGTGATGGTTCTTGATCTGAACCTTGATATACACACTCATTTGGCGCAACACCTTAAACTTGTAAAATTGACCCATTATTATGAACAGCCGAGATCTGTCAAAAAAAGTGTCGTTTCATCGAGTCAATTTTACACATTATTTAGAAAAGCTGGCTTACTAAATAAAGGGTAGTTTTTCAACTTGTCATTTAGAATATAGAACTCTTTCTGCCGTAACCGATCTCGTTCGACGATTCAATGAATCGGTTAATGCTGAAAGAAGATCAGTTGATTGAATATTTTCCTATTCTATAACAGGAGCATGAAAATTATACCTTGACGAATAGGGAAATTCAATACAAACTGATTTGTTTTTATTATTTTCTTTCCATCCTTCTGACACTTTAAAGGGCTGACATCGCAGAGCGGGCTTCCAAAATAATGTGTAGATTTTACATGCTTACATTACTAATTTTCACCTCTGTTTGACGTACATGCTGTGTACACTATAAAGGGTACAAGGGCTTTACATGAAAAAGGAGTTAACCCAGTCTTTTCCGATAACGGGTCAAAACTACACTATAAGGGGTTGCGCCAGATCAGTGTGTATGGCAACTTTTTTTTTCTTTCTAAAAACTGGATAATACATTGAATTAGATAAAAAATGTTTTTTAGTTCGAAAACTTAATGTAAAAGTGAGAAACGACAAAGAATCTTCAAAACCGAACTATTTCAATAAAGAAACGCTACGAAAAGAATCTGAATATTCTATTTTGAAACACTCATCATTTAAAACTTTCATTTCGCAAACTGTTTACAGTAATTAAACCATCGGCCACAAGAAATGACATATTTTGAAACAAAATGAATGTCATCTGAAAATTTACAGAATTTGATTAAGTCTAGCTTACCAACTTCTAGCGATAGTGATAAATCTTTCCTAATTATTTAAAAAAATTGCGGAATTTCCGAGAATTCTCGGGAAAAAAATCGTGTGATTTCACGATTCCCGGGGACGCTCAAATAGACACTCTAATTGTAGTGATACGAAACAATAGTTTGAAAACATAGTGGGATATTTTTTGTTGTAAAAAAAATATGATTTTGGTAATAGAAAATTTAACGAAAGTGGTGAGTTTTTGTTTTATTGAATAAATCAAAGAGGTAAATATAGAGTGCCCTGTTCCAGGTTTTTTCGTCCGGTAATTTCCGGGAAACCCAAAATTTCGGGAATTCTCGAATCACGGGGAACGCTGAAAAATCCTGGAAATTCCCGAACCCAATAAATAAAGCTACATTACAAAAATTAGATGACCTAAATTCAGCAAGGGATATGGTTGTTCTTACTTGATGTACGGCTTAGACTTAAACTTTTTTTAACCTGGCGATTACATTCAATTTGAATTAAAAGTTTTGTTTTTTGCAATTTTGAGTAAAAGTAAAAAAACTGCAAATAATCTGTAAAAACAAACAATTTCAATAAAGAAACGTTACGAGAATAATTGAAGTGTTCTATTTTGCATCACTCATCATTACGAGCTTCCTTATCGTAAACTTCTGACAGATGAAACAAATGTAAAAATAAATTGCGAGATTTGATGAATAACTTCACTCTATTGTGTTGTGAGCCTACTTGGTTGAATGATTAAACTGAATCAAAGCAATCGAAAAATTGCTTTTAATGCAATTACGTGGTTATGCCATGGTTCAATCAAAAGGAATCTTTCGATTGCTTTGATTCAGATAAATAACTTGAAGCTAAGCAAACTAACTTCTACTGATAGTGAAAAATCTTACTCAATTATTTCATATTTTTCCAGCAAGAAGCAGGTAAAATTATCGGTTAAAGTAAAACTTTGTATTTTAACTTATACTATTCTCTTTCTTAGTAATAGAATAAATTTATTGTATTATGTTATGAATTTGCATGATATTAAACAATTATTGTATTAACCATCTACTTGATGCATTCTAAAATATGATTGCCATAAATTTCTCAGCATGTATTCAGGCCGGACACATCCGGGCAGTTTTATATAAAAACCTGGCAAAATCCGGGCATTTGATCCCAAAAATCCCAATTTTTTCAAAACCCATAACTTATTCAACAAGAATCAAGAAAAATTAAAAAAAACTTTTCAACAAATCTCATTGACACATTTTTAATCGTATTTTAGGCTTCCAAAAAACCTTTGATGATTATTTTTGTAAAACTTGCTAAAAATATCGCTTTGAAGGCATAAATAAAAAATTATTTACAACACGTTTTTTTTGTTTGATTCGCCAAACAATTCGTCAAATCTGACCAAATTCCGGGCTTTTTTCAATGAAATCCCGGCAACCGGGACGGGCCGGACTGTTCCCAACTTTTGTATCAAACATCTGGGCAAGCCCGTATTAAACCAGGCTATTTGGCAATATATGGAATTTGAAAAAAAATCGTTGTAAATTACCTTGGTTACCGATAATTTGAAATTTTTGCCAAAAACTATTTCAAATCGGTATATTTAACTTTTAAAATAGTGTAAAAGATAGAATAATTGCGTACTGAATTTTCAAGGAGGTTAAAAAAACTTGTAATGTTTTAAAATACTACTACTTTAATATTTTAAAAATTCTTTATAGATATTGTTTCGTACGCCATAGAGAGTTAATATTATATTTTTTATTTTTTCTCGGGATCCCATGAATTCCCGGTAAAAGGATGGTAAGATTTTCAGATTCCCGGGAACGTTAAAATGGTCGGGAAATGAACAGTCTACAAGGAGAAAAAAGTATAGTATTTCCAACAATAATCCACTTATATTCAATTATATATCTGATTGCTTCTCACTTTAATTATTAAAATTTCAACAATACATATAATAGACAATCTGATTGATTTCGTACATTCAACAATTCATTTTGTTCACGACGATTTCGATCACCGCTGGATATAATTTTTCGGGGTTTCTTTTGTTGATTTTGTTCGGTGATGTTTTTTAAAAAAATTCGCTAGTTTTACGTTTCGGTCTACTCTATTCGACCATCCTCAGAAACTATATTTATTACAAATAAATTATGAAAGAAAACAAATTTTAAGTTACAATTTTACAAATCTAATTAAAATAATTATTAAAACACAAATTGGGAAACACTCACAAAAAGCAATTTTTCCGCCTGCTAGGGCCGTCTCTCTGCTCTAACTGGGCGTCTATCTATTGCTGCTGCTGCTGCTAGTTGTCGTCGGGGCGTCTTATTTTTTAAATTTTCAACGCGCTCTCTTTCGTTCTCCTCTCGCAGTTTAGTCCAGAGCCCGTTGTATGCACTGGATACTCCTTTGGTGTCGATCTGGAGATTGACCGCCTGGTTTCCCCGTAGTTTGATGTGTAGTTTCTCTGCTATCAATCGGTGGGATTTGTGGCAAATTCTCTCCAGAATTCGCGTTTTGTCAAAATTAAATTTGTGATCAGCGTCGTCTTGAAGCGCATGTTGCGCTAGGCCAGTTTGCGTATTCTTTAAACGGATGTTATTCTCATGTTGCTTCGTTCTTTTCTCCAGGGTTTGAGAAGTTTGACCAACATATTCTTTCCCACATGAGCATTGAATCGAATAAACAACATTCGTTTGTTGCATTTTGGGGATGGGATCTTTAAGTTTTGTGAATATGGTCGATTTGACTTTATCACATGGCTTAAAGGCGGCGATCACATCATGCTTGCGTAGTATTTTTGCCACTCTCTCGCTCAGGCCAGGAACATATGGGATGGATGCCATCTTCGGGGGTGCTGATTCGACGACGCTGCTGGATTCGAGCGTGTTGTACATAGAGTGGGTCCTTTTTTTCAATATTTGGTGTACCATTTCTGGTGGATAGTTATTATTATGCAGGATATTTTTCACTGAGTTGATGCTGGTGTTTCTAGTTTCGACATCCGACAGTTTTAGGGCTCGATCGATTAACGCATAAGCCGTATTTTGTTTATGGGTGAATGGGCTTTCGGAATAAAAATCCAAATATCGCCCGTCGGGTTGTTTCGTGAACCATTTTTTCTTTATTTTGTTGTTTGTTCTCGTTAGTGTCATATCAAGAAAGCGGATGGTTTGCTGTTCTTCTTTCTCAAGTGTGAATTTGAGAGTTCCATGAGCTTTATTGAATTCATCAAAAATCACATCAACCTCAGCTTCTTTTGCAACAACAAAACAGTCATCCACATATCGTTTGTAGACAGTCAAAAAAATATTTTGCTGTCTTAAGTTATCGATGCATTTTTGTTCGAGTCTCTCCATGCAGATCGAAGCAATACACCCAGATATGGAAGAGCCCATAGGTACCCCGTGTATTTGTTTATAAAAGTTGTTGTTGTATTTGAAGAACGAAGAATTCAAAACAACACTAAGCGCATGCTGGATAGAGGCTAGGGAAAGGGTTGTATATTTACGCAATCGGTGCCATTGGTCCTCGATGAAGTCATACGCACTCGCTGCTGGTACGTTCGTGTACAGTGAGACTACATCCAGCGAAAACATCACACAGCCTTCGGGGATTTCAACCTTTGAGATCTCATCTGCAAACACGAAGCTGTTCTTTACGTGATATTCTGTTTTGCCTACGATGTTGTTGAGAATTCCTGTTAGGTATCGTGCCATGCTGTATGTTGCCGATCCGATTGTGGATACCACCGGTCGGAGGGGGCGATCGGGTTTGTGTATTTTTGGCAAACCGTAGATTCTTGGTGGGTGACAGTGAAAGGTTTGTAATTTGGTCTTGGTAAAATAATCTATGTGTTGGTCTCGGTGCCACTGCTCCACAATTGTGTTGATTTGTTTCAGTATTTTTGTTGTGGGATCACTATTTATTGGTTGGTATGTGGTAGTGTCCGAGACCAGCAAAGACATTTTTTGGCGGTATTCTTGAGCCGTTAGTATCACTGTTTTGTTACCTTTGTCAGCTTTGGTGATGTAAATGTCGTTGTTGGTTTTGAGATACGCGCGGCTTTTTACAATATCTCTTTTGATCCACTCCGTTTCTTTCGATCTCGGTTGGTGTTGGTAATTTAGGTGGTTTAAAACAGCTGTTGCCACCTCTGCTCGTATGTCTTCTGCTTGTGGTTTTTTTGCGATTGCGCTCTCAACGTCGGCAACAAATTTAACATACGGTATGTTGTGTTTGCTCTGTATGTTAAAATTCGGCCCCAGGAGAAGAACTCTTTTAAGAAAGTCAGGAATTTCCGTGTTCGTAGTGTTTTCTATCCAGTTGGGTTGTTGTTTTATTTCGTTGACTTTCATGTTTTTTAAATTTTCGAATTTTCGGATTCCGGTTGCTCTGCCTTGTGCAAAGACGTGCTGAACCTTTTCCTCAATCGTTGCTTTGACCTGCCTCCAGTCCTGTTCGTGTAGAAGTGCAGATAATTTATCCGATGCGAAAAACTTTTGTTTTTTCAATTTTTCGATGGATCTTTTCGTGTCACTTATCACTATGCTCAGCATCCGGATTTTCTGTCGGTGTAGAAGACGTTTAAGTTCGTTCCATGAAGCTTGATTTTGAACTTGAACCGCCACTCTGTAGTCTAAGCATTTAGGAACCAGTTTACATTTTCTGCAGTTTAGTAGAAATTTCAACCGGTTGTTGTTCCGCGCCATTTTCATCGATGTTTTTAGTAGCAACCTTGTAAGTGCTCCGACTTCTGTGCTGTATCTTTCCAATTTGTGTTTTAATAATTATTTTAATTAGATTTGTAAAATTGTAACTTAAAATTTTTTTTCTTTCATAATTTATTTGTAATAAATATAGTTTCTGAGGATGGTCGAATAGAGTAGACCGAAACGTAAAACTAGCGAATTTTTTTAAAAAACATCACCGAACAAAATCAACAAAAGAAACCCCGAAAAATTATATCCAGCGGTGATCGAAATCGTCGTGAACAAAATATCTTGATAAAGGAAAATCCTAATTCACAATGTTTTTTGTGAACGAAATCATCGAAAGATACAGCACAGAAGTCGGAGCACTTACAAGGTTGCTACTAAAAACATCGATGAAAATGGCGCGGAACAACAACCGGTTGAAATTTCTACTAAACTGCAGAAAATGTAAACTGGTTCCTAAATGCTTAGACTACAGAGTGGCGGTTCAAGTTCAAAATCAAGCTTCATGGAACGAACTTAAACGTCTTCTACACCGACAGAAAATCCGGATGCTGAGCATAGTGATAAGTGACACGAAAAGATCCATCGAAAAATTGAAAAAACAAAAGTTTTTCGCATCGGATAAATTATCTGCACTTCTACACGAACAGGACTGGAGGCAGGTCAAAGCAACGATTGAGGAAAAGGTTCAGCACGTCTTTGCACAAGGCAG
The DNA here is from genome assembly GCF_029784155.1 of Uranotaenia lowii. Taxonomy (NCBI): domain Eukaryota; kingdom Metazoa; phylum Arthropoda; class Insecta; order Diptera; family Culicidae; genus Uranotaenia; species Uranotaenia lowii. The sequence goes on along the minus strand of NC_073693.1, from coordinate 69,582,956 downwards.
AGCAACCGGAATCCGAAAATTCGAAAATTTAAAAAACATGAAAGTCAACGAAATAAAACAACAACCCAACTGGATAGAAAACACTACGAACACGGAAATTCCTGACTTTCTTAAAAGAGTTCTTCTCCTGGGGCCGAATTTTAACATACAGAGCAAACACAACATACCGTATGTTAAATTTGTTGCCGACGTTGAGAGCGCAATCGCAAAAAAACCACAAGCAGAAGACATACGAGCAGAGGTGGCAACAGCTGTTTTAAACCACCTAAATTACCAACACCAACCGAGATCGAAAGAAACGGAGTGGATCAAAAGAGATATTGTAAAAAGCCGCGCGTATCTCAAAACCAACAACGACATTTACATCACCAAAGCTGACAAAGGTAACAAAACAGTGATACTAACGGCTCAAGAATACCGCCAAAAAATGTCTTTGCTGGTCTCGGACACTACCACATACCAACCAATAAATAGTGATCCCACAACAAAAATACTGAAACAAATCAACACAATTGTGGAGCAGTGGCACCGAGACCAACACATAGATTATTTTACCAAGACCAAATTACAAACCTTTCACTGTCACCCACCAAGAATCTACGGTTTGCCAAAAATACACAAACCCGATCGCCCCCTCCGACCGGTGGTATCCACAATCGGATCGGCAACATACAGCATGGCACGATACCTAACAGGAATTCTCAACAACATCGTAGGCAAAACAGAATATCACGTAAAGAACAGCTTCGTGTTTGCAGATGAGATCTCAAAGGTTGAAATCCCCGAAGGCTGTGTGATGTTTTCGCTGGATGTAGTCTCACTGTACACGAACGTACCAGCAGCGAGTGCGTATGACTTCATCGAGGACCAATGGCACCGATTGCGTAAATATACAACCCTTTCCCTAGCCTCTATCCAGCATGCGCTTAGTGTTGTTTTGAATTCTTCGTTCTTCAAATACAACAACAACTTTTATAAACAAATACACGGGGTACCTATGGGCTCTTCCATATCTGGGTGTATTGCTTCGATCTGCATGGAGAGACTCGAACAAAAATGCATCGATAACTTAAGACAGCAAAATATTTTTTTGACTGTCTACAAACGATATGTGGATGACTGTTTTGTTGTTGCAAAAGAAGCTGAGGTTGATGTGATTTTTGATGAATTCAATAAAGCTCATGGAACTCTCAAATTCACACTTGAGAAAGAAGAACAGCAAACCATCCGCTTTCTTGATATGACACTAACGAGAACAAACAACAAAATAAAGAAAAAATGGTTCACGAAACAACCCGACGGGCGATATTTGGATTTTTATTCCGAAAGCCCATTCACCCATAAACAAAATACGGCTTATGCGTTAATCGATCGAGCCCTAAAACTGTCGGATGTCGAAACTAGAAACACCAGCATCAACTCAGTGAAAAATATCCTGCATAATAATAACTATCCACCAGAAATGGTACACCAAATATTGAAAAAAAGGACCCACTCTATGTACAACACGCTCGAATCCAGCAGCGTCGTCGAATCAGCACCCCCGAAGATGGCATCCATCCCATATGTTCCTGGCCTGAGCGAGAGAGTGGCAAAAATACTACGCAAGCATGATGTGATCGCCGCCTTTAAGCCATGTGATAAAGTCAAATCGACCATATTCACAAAACTTAAAGATCCCATCCCCAAAATGCAACAAACGAATGTTGTTTATTCGATTCAATGCTCATGTGGGAAAGAATATGTTGGTCAAACTTCTCAAACCCTGGAGAAAAGAACGAAGCAACATGAGAATAACATCCGTTTAAAGAATACGCAAACTGGCCTAGCGCAACATGCGCTTCAAGACGACGCTGATCACAAATTTAATTTTGACAAAACGCGAATTCTGGAGAGAATTTGCCACAAATCCCACCGATTGATAGCAGAGAAACTACACATCAAACTACGGGGAAACCAGGCGGTCAATCTCCAGATCGACACCAAAGGAGTATCCAGTGCATACAACGGGCTCTGGACTAAACTGCGAGAGGAGAACGAAAGAGAGCGCGTTGAAAATTTAAAAAATAAGACGCCCCGACGACAACTAGCAGCAGCAGCAGCAATAGATAGACGCCCAGTTAGAGCAGAGAGACGGCCCTAGCAGGCGGAAAAATTGCTTTTTGTGAGTGTTTCCCAATTTGTGTTTTAATAATTATTTTAATTAGATTTGTAAAATTGTAACTTAAAATTTTTTTTTCTTTCATAATTTATTTGTAATAAATATAGTTTCTGAGGATGGTCGAATAGAGTAGACCGAAACGTAAAACTAGCGAATTTTTTTTAAAAAACATCACCGAACAAAATCAACAAAAGAAACCCCGAAAAAATACATTCAACAATGTATATAATACATTCTACTATAGTTGTAAGATTAATTTTGTACATTCAACTACAAATATAATAGATTCAACTATAATGCACGATACATACAACAATAATTATAGTAGAATCTAATATAATTATATGATTCATTTAATTATAAATATGATAGATTCAACTATAATAATATAGTTGATTTAATTATAAATATGATAGATTCAATTATAATAATATGATTGATTTAATTATAAATATGAAAGATTCAATTTTATTTATATGATTGATTCACTGAGGTCAACTATAAATATTGTACATTTGATTTCTGTTTATATTGGAAGTTATCATATCTGAAGCACTTTTTCGGAATAATTTTATGGCTACGTTTTATTTTCCTTTAATTTATTATTCCAGCATTTTGCATCTGGTGCGTTTAAGCCGCCATGCTGCTCGAAAACCTGACCGGAAATCCCGATATCCACGTCCTGATTCCTCCGCTGATGTTCTGATCTATCATAAGCTGACCTACCATAATGCTAGTTCCCTGTGGGATCCTGCCAGGATCGTGTAAAAGTACGTCGAGACCCACGTCGATTTCCCGAGCAGCCAGAGTAGGTGAACTTTTCCCAATTCCAGGAACTGTCGGCCTTCTACACGGCCGCTACCAGGAACTGGTAGAGGAAAATGTTTCCCCATCACCGGAGAGCGCTTGCGTTTTGCCTCCGACGTCAGGTACTATCGTACATCTGTCATACATTTGTAGTTGAATTTATCATATTTACAATTGAATCAATTATACCACTACAGTTGAATCTATCATATTAACAGTTGAATCAATTATACCACTATAGTTGAATCTATTATATTTATAGTTGAATGCCTATAATCAATCATACAATTGTAGTTGAATCTATCATATCTACAGTAGAATCAATTATACCATTACGATTGAATCAATTATACCATTATAATAGAATCTATTATATTCATAGTTGATTGCATAAGGTCAATCAGCAGTTTGTAGTTGAATCTATTGTATTTACAGTTGAATGCATAAAATAAATTATACAGTTGAATGCATTATATTGATAGTTGATTGTGTAAGGACAATTAGAAGTTTGTAGTTGAATCTATTATATAAGTAGTTGAATGCGAAAAAATCAACTGCATTTCGATTATTGGTATAACAAGCTGAAATAATTGGAACAACTGTCGTCTTTGTTCTCCCTGTAAGTACATATAAGTGCTAACAATCTTCATATTACAAACTTTATTCATTTTTTTTACATATTTTTAGATTTTTTTTACGTACTATTACGATTGAAAGATAGGTACAAATTTTAGAAAAGCATTGGGAAAATGGCCAAATATAACAACCTTGAAGCGTGTTTTTTTTTCGAAATTATCTTTTATGCACTCATACGCTTTTGGCTCCAAGGGTCTCATATGTTTGCCTCATAGTTTTCAGCTGAATAATAGTAGTATCTAATTACAAAACCAAGCGTGTTGTTAGTCTTACCCTCGATCATACTTTCCTAACACATTAAGGACTGCGAGGAAATCTAAGCCTGGAAACACCACAATCAGGCATTCTTTATCTCAGAAACTACTGATCCAAATAGGGGAGATAAGGGCATAATGGCTACCTCTAGGAAAACGCTTATTTAATCATAGAGAATTGCTATAATATGTGAATAACATCATTGTTTCGTGTTCAGATACTCAAATAGTCTATTGCCCAATTGGCTGAAACTTGAAAAAGTGGATAAAAACGTTTAAAAACGCATTTTAATTTTTTTTTTCCGAAAGCTGAAAACCAGTCACTGTAGAGACATAATGAAAACCCCCCCTGGGGCAGTATAAGCACCATTAATCGGGGCACGATGAGCATTTTCTGTCGGGGAATCTAGCAGTGAATTCCATTCGATGAAGTTAACTGAATTCTAGAGCTACAACTTGACTTGTTTCATCTGATGATTTGGCCTATCGGTAAGGTGTCGGAGAGGTAATCAGCAGACTCGAGTTCGATTCCTGGTCGAGGTGATTGATCTTTTATATTGTTACATAATACGGCCCTTATCTCCCCCACTACAAATTTAATAACTTTGAGTCACTGAAACTATCGTGTTTAATTTTTTTTAGAACAAAGTTCAATTATTACATTCATTATATTTCAATTCTATGCTTCTTAGAGTAGCACATTAGCGACAAGCGGAAAAAAACGGGAGATGTCAGAAAAAAACTTGAAAAACACTATATCCGCGGCTCTTTTATGCAACAATTTTTTTTTGTCAAACATGGTTCTTGCCTGTAAATGATGCTACGTGCTTCCGAACAAATCCCGTTTCGGTGAATGAAAATCACTTTGTCACTTGGTGGCTCATTGAGCATTTTTTTTCTCTCTCCCCTAGATACAACCTCTAGTAACGGACCCTACATCATAGTTCACTTTTCTTGACTCCGCGCCACTAGGGTACTGAGGGGTGAGAATCATTAACAGAATCAGAATTTAGTAATTTAGATTTAAAAACTGGAATGAGAGTTTAGTCTAAAAAAAGTCAGAATTCAGAAGCAAAATTTAACATGAAGCATTGGCTTTTTTGTTTTCCATTACCCATTAATGTGCAGTTTCCCAGCGACCACCTATATCACGTACAGGAATGTGGTCTCTTGCATGACACTTTTTACCTTTCATTTTATACAGTTTCTGGATTTTTTTTGCTCCCCCAATATTTTGCCCCTCTGCCCAGAAGATCATTGGCCTCCTGGAACGATTTGCTTCATTTGCCGTTAATAATAGATGATCCTAATTACTTTTCAACGTGACAACAGCACAGGAAGTTTTCCCCGTCAGCTTCCTCTTTTCGGTTTCGCCCTTTCTCCCCGTCCTTAAGTTTCCAAACATGAAAGGACCGGAAAAAGGCAGAAGTTGACCGTCGCACATAAACGCCAGCGCCTTCCTACATATGTTTCCGTATTTGGGAGTTTGTTTCTGCTTCTCGTCTTCTTCCTCTATATTCGATTTGGTGGGGTAGCTGGAAGTTGTTGGATGTGGTAAAAGGGCAGGGGGAGCTACTCCCCAGCACGGAATCAGTCAACTTCCGGAGAGAGGATTTGCGCTTGGCTGCAAAATTGAATCTCGTTTGTTCGTTTTGAACCAAAGTCAAGGCTTCGGCAATCGGCGGCGTCGTCGTCCTCTGAATGATATGTTGGGCGAACTTTAGCATGGGGAAGGAGTGATCATGAATGATTGATGATGACGGAGTGGTTAATTCAGTTTGGGATGGGATTTCCGGTTTGGCTAACCTAAGCTAAGCTGGTTTTGGTTACACCCGAAGGAATGTCCTATGATGGCAGCGAGCGGCAAATGCGATGTGTTCTTCGTTGATGGCGGTCACCGGGTCATTGCGGAAGCTGATTATTCATGGGAATCGCACTTCGAGAGACAGACAGGCCGCATGCCGCACGACCCAGATCTTGGGGTTACGACCTATTATTATGTGTGTGTGGGAATTTTGTCGCTAGGATCAGTCTCTGTAATGGCGGGCGTCGGGATGCTTTTTCTCGGTCACTCATGTCATGAGAACATTTATAACTTGTTTTAGTTGATATAAGTTATCTCAATATCACGCAAAAAGGTTGTGTTTGTATATTACTTGCTTGTACATATCAATGTACATAAAGTGAAACTCGGATTTAAGATAGATAATAATCTCATCCTTTAATAACATAAAATTAGATACTGTCTAACGGGGCATCATGCAACGGCATAGTTAGATGCAAAATTTGTATACCACAACACTTATTCAATTTTTATTTTAATATAATGTAATAAAGATATCATTTAATGATAACAGAATGATGATGTTATAGTTTTTCACATCGTGAGATTGTTTTTTTTTTAAATTTTGATTCCCATAGAAAATTTAAAAATTCGAGCAATAGATGTACAAATTTTAACTTTTTCGATTCCGTAAAAAACTTTACCCAGTATGACGGATTGGCTTGAATTGTGTCGATACCATCTACACACTTTACATTGCTTTTATTATCCTATACCAACACTGTTGGTGAAAAAGTATTTTATCATTTTTTTTTTCAAATACCTAATTATTTTTACAATTCAGTTAGGGACCATTCAAATATTACGTACGCTTTTATGGGGAGGTGGCAAGGCCGTGCGAACGGGGGGTAGTAACGGTCCTTAGTATGGTGGACCAAAACTATGCAAATTACAGCTCAGAAAAAACTAGCGAAGCTCCAAAGACTAGCAACGCTAGCTATAACTGGCGCAAAGCGAAGCACACCGAATGAGGCTCTAAATGCACTACTAAATATTCTGCCTCTATATCAATTCATTGAGTTAGAGGCGGAACGTAGTGCCTTGAGACTCTCCAAACACAAAACGCTCTATGAAGGAGATCTTACAGGACACCTCAAAATCCTAAAGAAATTTAAATTAAACTCACTTATTGTGAAAAATGATGACTGGATGTAGCCCATTTTTAACCTATTTAACCTACAATGTCACTATCAATGATAGGGGTCAGGTGGACCTGCGGTTCCTCCCAGATCGATCCTTTTCTTCACTGATGGGTCAAAAATGGATAAAAGAACTGGGGCAGGGGTTTTCGGACCTAGACTCAGGATCTCAATTCCTATGGGAAACTGGCCAACAGTGTTCCAAGCTGAAATTCAAGCAATTCTAGAATGCATTTTAGCCTGTTTGAAAAGGGTATACAGGTACACAAGTATCTGCATATTCTCTGACAGCCAGGCTGCTCTTCAAGCACTAAGTACGTTCACATGTTACTCCAAACTAGTTTGGGAGTGTATAGTTGCACTAAGAAACCTGGCCATAAGGAACCGAGTATTTTTATTCTGGGTTCCAGGCCACTGCGGTATCCTAGGGAACGCAGAAGCAGACCAACTAGCTAGGGAAGGATCTCAGGGACTGTTGATTGGACCTGAACCTTTCTGCGGAGTATCAGAAGTGCCTTGACTATGGAGCTCAAGAACTATTATTTCCAACTGGAAAACAGCAGAGGGAGCAACTCAGGCAAAAAGATTTATTGAACCAAGCGCACGACTCTCCAAAAACATGTTGAACTTAAGTAAACACGAGTTAAGTATTTACACAGGTTCCTTGACCGGACATTGTCCAACAAAACAGCATCTCAAAAGGATAGGGGAGAATTAGGATACTTGATCCCTGGGGATACTTGATTCCTTAGCTATATCTCGAAACTGGAATGTCTTACAAAGATCAAATGTTCTAGAAAAATGTGCCAAAATGAGCAAAATAACAATGCTTGTAGTTTAAAAAATTTTAGCAAAATAATTGTTTGAGTAATTGAACTTTGTTTGAAAAATTTCACAAAATGTAACTTGAAGATCTTTTTTCATCACTTTAAAATTACACGGGAAAATTATGAAAAAAATACATGTTCCAATGTATCAATCATTCGAGCGTAAAATGAACTTCATAATGTCATATTTTCAAAGCAAAGGAAAACTCTCAACTTTTTTCAGAATTTTTTTTCTAAAATGTTGATTATGGGTACAATTGATCCCCCTTCCAAACGCCATGTTCTTCTTCTGAATTGATCGTTATGATAGCTGAATACGAAATTACTAATATTTATCCAAAAACTAATATTTATCAAACAATTGTCTGAAGAAAAGAGCAAAAATAATTAATTGTCTCTTAATTATAAAAAATAGCGCCTTTAAGTATGCAATGTTATTAGCGTTGAGACAAAGTTATAGAAATTTCTTCTTATGTCTTCTATAAATTGTGAAATGAGAACAAACATGACCAAAATAGTCAATTAACATTCTATCTTGGGGTTTTTTTTTTGATTTTTATACAAGGATTAGGGCTTCCTGAATAAAAGATCAAGTCTCCTTCAATAGGGGATCAAGTCTACCCTAACTTCAGAAAAATCGCAATTTTTTTACTCCCACGAAAATGCTTCTAGTTCATCGACGGGTTCAAGTATCGTTCTAATTTTTGGAGCATAGAAACTTGAAGTTACAAGCTGTCAGAAAATGTCAAAGACGGCGAGTTGCTAAATTTTTCCAAAAAGATATGGAGAAAATAAGAAAAGGGGATCAAGTATCCCCACTCTCCCCTAAACATAATTCAAAACGATGACTGTCGGTTCTGCGGGTTCGAAAAAGAAACTGCAGAGCATCTTCTATGCAACTGCTGCGCCCTCCTAAATAGGAGAGAGCGAGTACTTGGGGCAAAGTTAATAAGCGCACAAGACATATGGTTGCATATCAGCCCTAAAAAGGTTATATCATACATCTTTGATATCATACCCGATTGGGATAAAATGCCTAGTCAGCAATCAACTGTCACTCCAATCAATAGTGCAGGTAAACCTGAAAGTATATAGTAACGCGGGGTAAATACCACAATAGATCAACTACTGGTCGCAGTGGGCTCTCCCCTACAAGGGAAAAAACATAGGAAGGAATCAACATGGTAAATCTCACTTGCTCCGAGTCAAAATTATCTGAACCATGGGGAGGGGTTTCTTGAGTCTCAAACTTGAATTAATGCTCGGGAGAAGCAAAAAATACTGTTTTTTCAATAATATCTTTTTTCTTCACCAGCCGATTGTTTTTTTCTGATTGATTTGATTAAATCCTAAATTGAGACAAACATTTCACTCGAAGACTGTAACACGATTGGACTTAAAACAAAAAAGTTATTGCGTTTCAAAGGCCGCAAATTTTGTCTAAAATGCCATGAGTACTTTTTATGCATTGCGATTTATACGAGAATTTTCGGCCGAAATATAATATTTGAACCGAGTACTGAATTATAACACATTTAGATAGAAAAAAATAGTATCAAAATATCTCATCTTGATATAATTTTGGTTTTTCCCTCCTGATCGGGATTATATGCTAAAACCATCCTCCATTTTTGGTTTCCCAAAAATTGGATTCAACTTTATGAATCTGTTGAGCGAAACCCATTAATGTATGGTTTGGGCCGTTGATTTCGATGTCCGTGTTTCATAAAAAGTTGCACGTTTATCAAAATATGATATAATCATTTTATTTTAGGACCATCCTGAAAATTCAGATTGGAGTAAATTAAAATTCAGATTGGAGAAACTTAAAATCGAAAATTTAGAGTACTTAATTATAACTGAATCAGATGCAAATATCTTGGTGAGATACGTTTGAGTTATAATTTTGATTTGCTCTTCTGATCGGGTTATCAATTAAATTCTATAAATAAGTTTTTCTAATAGTAAGACGTATTGCATAAAATTCTTCTGAAATGTTAAAATAAAACTTATCTTTAACATCATCATATTTTATTTTAATTTTCAAATGACTTTACCGAATTTTATGAATTTTATACTAGGTTTTTTTTTAATAAACTTATCGAATTTTAAAGTCAGGCTATTTAAATTTGAAGAAATATTTTTGATAAGTTTGTCAATGTTTTTCAATTCTGAGTTTATGGGTTCTAAAAACATAAACATTTAATTTTTTTCTTATCAAAAAATCACATTTCTAATCGTGGTTTTTTTTTGAATTTTAAACACTTCAGCGGAATTTTTCAATTAACCCTCCAGTTGAAAATGCAGAAAAGAAATGTTAATTGAGATTAATAAAAAATATTATCATTTTATCATTTTATTTTACTTTTTACTTTTACTTTTTACTTTTTTTACTTTTTCCTTTTTTTTATCATTTTATTTTACTAACAATTTATCATGGTTAATTTATTGCCTCGGATGTTTATTCAAGAATTCTTTTTTTTTAAACTGCGTTTGGGAAATATTTATTTCCATTTTGAAAACTAGACTGCTTAGAAATTATATTGAAGCAAATTCCTAGTCCAGGATAAGGAATATCATTTTGAAATATTTATCATTGACTTATCAAAAATATCATTGATTTGAAACTTTCATTGTGATTTGATTTGAAAATTTTTATCTGTTTTGTCTGAGTAAGAAAATGATGTTAGAAATGTATTTCCATGTTTATTGTGTATTTTTGGTAGTGTTATTATTTTTAGCTAAATTTGAATTTCGAAACCCCCCCATGACGGGTCCTTTGCACGGGCCTAGGAGGGAGTGTAGCAGTTTGCAACACTTCGTGGATTTTGCTTAGAAATTTTGAGACGAATGTGTAACGTATGGGGTAGAGGAGGGGGGGGGGGGGGGCGGGTTTTGAAAATGCTAAAAAATTGCGTTATGTTATATTCGAACGGCCCCTTCTAGTCTGGAGCAAGGTCCAGGATATGTCTGTGTGGCTTGGCTCTCAAATTAGGGTTAGTTACCCTACTTTGGACCCTTTAAGCGGTGGTTTTTAAATAAGCATGTTTTTCTCATAAATGGACAGGAAGATAGAATCTTTCGAGTAGTTTATTTATAGTTCATGATCTTATCTGCAAGTTTCAATGAAAATTTTCAACACAGGTTTCGCCGTTATTGAGAGATTTGCAAAGATATGCATGTTAAAAATTTACATCTTTGAACCTACTGTTCCTAATTTGGTACTGAACCGGTAGCTTTCATTGGACCTAGAACTGAAATTCCAATAAAAAGTATGATTTTTTGAAAATAAATAAACAAATTCATTAAAAATGTAATCTTCAATAGATTATTACCATAACAAAGAATTACAACTTTTTATCATTTCAAAAAACTAAAATTCCTGTTATGAATATCACAAACACTTTCATTCCACGTCAGCTCTATCAGCAAAACAATAGCTGAAACTTATTTATGTTTACTTACTTGTAGTTCATTTGCGTAAAGCTGGCAAAAAATGTCAGAAATATTCAGTATTGGTTCTAAAATCCGCACCTTTAATGATTTGTTGGTATTGAAACAATGTTTTTAGACCCTTTGCAAATTTTCCGAGATTTCCATTGATTTTCATGAATTTTAGAACATATAGGTAGTATGGTTCATATTCTTCACAGTGAAAGTAACTTTCCTTTAAACATTGGCTTAAACAGTAAAAAATCGTGATTTTTCTTTAAGCAATCTATTTTCTCAATACGCGCCCCATTAATTGAGCTGCCTGATTTATGACTGATGAGAAGGTACATTTTTAAAAACGTTGAAAATTTTTTCAGAAAGACTTTTAATGACAAAAAAACGGTATATTAGGATTCAGGAAGAATAAGAGTTTATTGTGTGTATAGGAATATCTTAATGCTATGCCAGCAATTGCTACCTTAATGCTATGAATTATTTACAACTTGCTGATTTTACCCGGCCTGGCTCGGGTTCGCATAAAATATAAATCAAAATGAGTCTTTGGACTTTTCGCAATTTTGGAAGCTTTGTCTTCATCAATAGATATAAGAAATTTTGCCAATTTTAGGCCATGTTAGCTATGTAAGTTTTGTTAGTCTTTTTTATGTTTTGATTGAGATTATTTATTGTTTTTCTCGTGTTCATAATTAAAAAAAAAAATTGTGTTTAAAGTAATTTAAAAATATTACCCTTGAATGCTTGTTCATCCTATCATAACAAACATTTTTTTCACCCACTGTTTTTGAAACTTTCACATCCCCCATTTAATAAAAATATCTTTTGGAAATCATTTTTGGAGGACCACTTTTGGAGTTGGATGATCTCCCTGTACAATGGAATATTTAAGATTTAGTTACTAAGAAATCTTCAAAAAAGACTTTCGAATCTTGTTGAACCATGTTCAAAACTCAGTTTGAATGTTTTCTATTGTATGTGTACTTTTCAACATCACATTGCTTTATGAGTACCGTAGTCTGGGGGAACTTTGATCAGCGGGGTAACTTTGATCAACAAGATTTTTGCAGATAATCATCATTAACTAAGTATAAAGTTAAAATATCTGAAAACTGTTTAATACGTTTGAAAGCCTATAAATTGAGTTACAAATAAACTAAATTTGGTTTTGAAACGAGATTTTTTATGTTGCTTAAAATATAATTTTAAAATCTTAAAATATTTGGTTTTTTGAAGGCTCACAAGCAAACATTTCTCCTGATCAAATTTAAGCATTTTGGAGCAAATGGGTTGATTAATGTGAAAGTTCAACTATTTTTTTGGTTTAGGTTTAGTTTAAGTGTTATTTTTATGGTCATTTGATAAAATTTATATATTTTGAAAAAAAAACGATCATTTTCCGTGAAAAGCCCGTATAGCAAAAAAAAAATGGTTAAAAACTCTATCAAATGGTTAAGTTTGAAGAAAAAAAGAACATGCGAACAGTGGAAGGACTTAGGGAATTGCATGGAGGTAAAATTGCATTTGTTTTTGAGGCAAAAAAAAATACTAAGAAAAGTTTATAATTTTTGCCCCTAAATGTATGCAGCAACATTGTCCATTTTTTGAGTACATTTGTCTTTGAAAGAAATATTGAAAAATTCAATTGAGTCAAAACAAAAGTTACTATTATCGATGTTTTGAGCCTTCTGTGCTAAATGGCATCAAAACAATAAATTTGAAGATGTTGAGATACGTAAAATCCATAGTGATCAAAGTTACCCCAAAATTGGAAATCAGGTTTTGTAACAAAAACTTAATTATAACCACCAATGGCGTTTGAATTAACTGCAATCAATGATTAGTTTAATACTCCTCACCTTAGTAAGTGTTTTAAAGCTTTAAGGTATTACGAAAAGGCACCCCCTTCCAAAATATTCAAAAATGAATGAAAAAAGTGATCAAAGTTCCCCCAGTTTACGGTACTTGTTCTTAAACGTCAAAAGTACCACTAATAGTTTTTTGAAGTTATCGAAAACAAACTATCTCTGAACCGAAGTAACCATTATAATTTTATGAAATAGATATCATTCGAGTTATATTTCAATGTTTCCATTGTTGGACACAATCATCCCATTAATTATTGTGAAAAGTGATCAATGTTGTCAAATCACATTGATGACCAAAAATAACTCAAAAGTTATAAATTGGCCAATGATATTGAATTGTATAAAACTCAAAACCTTAGATTTAATTTCCTAATCAATTTTCTAAACCCCCGTTTGAATTCCTCGAAGGCTATCTAAAAGGCTGAAAGCTGAATCTAATAAATTTTGCTCTCTCTATGAAAAATCCCAAAAATATTAAAATGGTTGGTCCTTAAAAGCTGGAATTTCATCGGTTCAAAAGTTTTTCAACACTCAGTCCAAATAGTTGTTCAGCTGAAAAAGTCAATTCATTGTTAACTGTTCAGTTCACTTTATGTTTCCCTCAAAGCCCCCCAGCGGCGCGGCGGTAAAGAGCTTTGATAAACGCTATGTACAATTCTCGTCAATATCTGTATTCCTAACAGGCTAGTAAGATTTTCAATTCAAAATGCAGGCATATTTTGCATCCCACTATCTTGTACCGGTACCACGTGCTTTTAATAGTAGGAGGACAAAAAACACCCGCTAAAATTTCCCCTTTAACATTTTTAATGCTTAGCAAGCTTTGATTTGCTATACAGTACACGTGAACTCTGCATGGTCGTTTCTAATGCCCAGCCCATGGTGATGGTGAAAATAACCCCGCCAAAGGAAACGAAAATCGGTCAACAAAATGGGTGCCATGACTTTTGGTACGTGGGAGAAAAAACGAAAGTTGTATGGGAGGGTCCCTTTCGTTAGGTGGGAGGGACTCAAAACTATTACTAAAACCTTACCATGGTCCAAACACATAACTATACCAAATTTTAGGCTGATCCATTAAGCGGTGTGGATTTGTATAAGGTGCATACAAACAAACATATATAGTCCAACTCATCTTTATATATTAGAAGAAGAAGAAGAAGATTTCGGCATTTTAGGACTAAAGTAGGCTCTAATTCCAAAGTAGAAGCACTCACCCTACATCTCGTTCGTAAAATTTTGTAAACAGGACCTGCGAACTGTCACCACAAAAAGGAATTACGTCATCGTGAAGCGACCCATAGTGAGAAGTGGGTTGTGCTGACAATCATTTACGTAGAATTTGTGCCATTCCAGAAAACTTAGAAGTTGCAGTTTATCATGTTTTAGTGTAGACCATTGTGGGATCCTAACTTTTTGCTGAATGCTTAGCTTCGCTAGGAACGTTTTGACAATATGGATGCCTCAGTTGAAACATAAGCATGGCTGCCTTCAAAATACACACAGCGGTATTTAATCAACAAAATACCCCCGGTGCACAACAAAAGTAGGTAGACTAGCAATGTTGTTTGACAACTGATCGCCTTCTGTCCAGATAGAGCTAAGGTAGAAATTTACCTTGGTGCTATACCTATTCCTGTTCCTCGATTCTGAGAAGCCTAAATACTGCCCACAACTTTGACGTGATGCTACTGAAGCCCCGCCACAGTCGATGCAAGGAAATCTACAAACAACAATTATCAACCATCAATTTCAATTAGTCTTGCCACATTTTCCGATGGTCCATCGTTTCGTGGACTTCTTGCTTCCGGATGCTGCGCGATCCTAAGGATGCTGGTTCTCTGTTCTCACAGATGAAGGGAAAAGGTATTTCCACCGCATATGGAGAAGATATTCAACGCAAACAAAAGCAACGGTGCGTGGGCCTGTGTGTGTTTGCGAGATGTGTGTGTACGCGTGTGTGTGTATGTGTGCACTTGATTCCTTTATGGATGCTTTCGTACAGCAAATCATGCCAGGGTCCACCATAAGCAAACATTTATGAAGCTGCTTGTCAAAACGATGATGAACAGAATGGGAATCATCATCATGACAGACCGCTTCTTCCTCTTTGCTCGATTCGATACCATGATGCGCTGATACTGTGATAATGTGTATGTGTGTGTATTTGTGTGTGCGTTTGCGTTTGTGGGAAATGAAAACACTTCCAGCAGTGTGCAAATAACATTTTCCAAGATTGTTGTTCCGAAGCAAATATATATTCAACTGATTGAGTGTAACATCGTGGTGGCCTTCGGAGGCTTCGCTCCTAAGAGGAACTTCCGTTTGTGCCAAGACTGGGCTTTGGATCGCGTCGCCGCCGGCCAGATTCCGAGATACATTTGATGAAGTGTGTATAATGATACATTTTTATAAATACAAAAAAATATCAGATATCACTGATGAGAGAAGCAGACCAAATGTAAGTCTGTATGTGGGGTGTCGGTTTTGTCTGCGATAAATCAAGGACATCTCATATCGGGAAAACAAATCTTTTGTTGACAAATAGCTCGCAGGCTCCAGGCAGTGTTATGATAGCGAAAACAATGCTGACCTTAACCCATCATCAAAAAGAAAAGTTAAACAAACGGTTCAACAAAAATTGTTATTTTGGTGTACATTCTCGAGTAATCATTCTAGTTTTATATGAATGTTGAAGTAAAGGGTGATACGGTAAAAATTTAATCAAGGGAATACGCGTGTAAATCGGTGAAATCGTTTATTTCAAAAATCAAATTAATTTTTTTTTTGAAGTTTAATCAGAATAAAATTCAGGAAAAATATTCAGCTAGGCGTCCGCTTTTCCAAATCCGAATTGCCGGGCCTTACGCTTAACCCCTGCCATCAGATTTTGTACTGTCACCTTGTCCACTTTCTTCGCCGCAGAAGGCCAGTTTGCCTTGAACTGCTGCTCGTCCTTAGCAGTTTTTTTGGTCTTGTTTAGGTTCCGCTTGACAATAGCCCAGTATTTCTCAATTAGGCGGAGCTCTGGCGTGTTGGGAAGGTTTTTGTCCTTGGAAACCACCTGCACGTTGTTGGCGGCGTACCACTCCATGGCCTTTTTAATGTAATGGCAAGATGCCAAATCCGGCCAAAACAGTACGAAACAACCGTGTTTCTTCAGAAAAGGCAACAGACGTTTATTCAAACACTTTTTCACGTAAATTTCTTGGTTGACAGTCCCGGAAGCTATGAAAATGCTGCTTTTCAAGCCACAGGTACAGATTGCTTGCCAAACCAGATATTTCTTCGCGAACTTTGACAGTTTCATGTGCTTGAAAATATCTGCCACCATTCCTCTTCCTTTTGCCGTATAAAACTCCTGTCCCGGAAGCTGCTTGTAGTCGGCTTTGATGTAGGTTTCGTCGTCCATTACCACGTAGTCAAACTTCGTCAGCATCGTCGTGTACAGCCTCCGGGATCGCGCTTTGGCCGTCGTATTTTGTTTATCATCGCGATTTGGAGTCACTACTTTCTTGTAAGTCGATAGTCCGGCTCGTTTTTTGGCTCGATGCACGGTTGTAGACGATACACCCAGCTTATTTGCGGCATCTCGGAGAGAGAGGTTAGGGTTTCGCTTGAAACTACCGGCAACTCTCTTTGTCGTCTCAGCGGCTTCCGGTTTTCGATTTCCTCCGAACCAGGCCTCTTGGCTGTCGACAAACGTTCCCCAAACGCTTTAATAACATTTGTAACGGTTGATTTGGCAACTTTTAGCGATTTTGCCAGCTTTGCGTGCGAGTAGCTCGGATTTTCGCGATGCGCGAGCAAAATTTTGATACGCTGCTCTTCTTCCTTGGACGGCATTTTGACAACTGAAGAGTGAATTCCAAAATCAAAATAGGAACAACATTCTACACACACACACACACCTTCAAAATGAGAGGTGTTCAGGTTTTTTAAATGCAAAATTGAAAGAAATACGTCAAGTTGATATTGACCAAATTTTGACCGTATCACCCTTTATGCTTCAATAGAGGTCTATTCGCGCTAATGCGCTCCAAGGCAATACTCATTAACGGGACCACTTTCAGCAAAACCTCTCATTCTTACGACTCGACTCCTGAACTCTCCTCTAACGACTTGAGAACCGACATCTCCTCGCAATGACTTGAGACTCCCACACAAACCTCTCTTTCCTCTTCGCGACTTGAGGCCTGATCTCTCCTCTAACGCCTCGAGATCCGACCCCTCCTTGCATCGACTCGAGGTTTACCTCTCCTCTGCACGATTCAAAGCCCGATCTCTCTACTAACGAATTGAAATCTGACCTCTCCTCGTAATGACTCGAGCTGACCACTTGTACCCCTCCTCTTGTTGGTAAGGGGTCTGATCCCTCCTATTACGACTCGAGACCCGACCCCTTATCATAAAGATTCGGGGTTGACCACACAAACCTCTCCACCTGAAGGTTTGAGGCCTGACCTCTCCACTAACGACTCAAGGCCCGACCCCTTATCTTCAGGGTTCGAGGTTTGCCACCTTGCCCGTCGTGTGCCTGATCGAGAGCAGCTTATCCTAGACTCGCGCCTGTCACGGCACATGCGCGGGACTTAACGCAAGACTGGGAAGACTCGTGATATACTCCGTGTATACCTTTACTCTCTAAACTCCACCTGGGGTTGCAGACCTAGTTCCCACCTCGAGCTGTTTAACACACTATCCTTCAATAAATGGGAGGTCTATTCGCGTTAGTGCGCTCCAAAGAATTACTCATAGACGAGACCACTTTCAGCCTCTCATCCTTACGACTCGAAATCTGAATTCTCCTGCAACGATTTGAGAACTCTTTGCGACTCGAGTCCTGATCTCTTCTCTTACGAGTCGAGATTCGACTTCTGAACTCTCCTTTAACGATTTGAGAACTATTGCCGACTCGAGGCCTGATCTGTTCTCTTACTAGCCGAGATCCGACCTCTGAACTCTCTGAAATCTGAACACTCCTTTGACGATTTGAAAACTATTCCCGACTCGAGGCCCGATCTCTTCTCTCTCTAGTTGAGATCATACCTCTCCTCTGTACGACTCACGGCCCGATCTCTCCTCTAGCGACTCGAGATCTGTCTTTTTCGCGTAATTACTCGAGGTAATCACTTATACCCCTCTTCTTGTAGATTAAAGGCGTGGTCTCTCCTCTTGCAGCTCGGGACCCGACCTCTTATCGTAAAGACTCGGGATTGACCACAAAAACCTTTCCTTCTGAAGACTCAAAGCTCGACCTCTCCTTTCTAACGACTCAAAGCTCGACCTCTCATCTCCAGGATTTGAGATTTGCAATCTTTATGCCCGTCGCGTGCCGATCGCTCACGCCTGCGGGACTTAACGCAACTACTCGGATGATTCCCGTCGAAGACGTAATCCTACACCAACTCGGATGGCTCACCCGGCATTAAAGCCACACTACTCGTGGGTATTCCCCGATCGTTGAATAACCTTGTTGAACTTACGGTTTTCGGGAGAAGTATTCCGGCAGCAGAAGAACCAGTTTGTTTTGGTTCTCCGTTTGTTTTTGTTCAATTCGTCTATTGAGAACAATAGCGATTGATCATTGATGATTGCTGATGACAGATGGTGATGATGTACAGGGTACAAATGTTTACATAATCACACTGTGAACTAATATTACTTAAACTGTGGTTAGCAGTTACACTGCAGTGTTGGCAGGCAGAAATGAGTAGAAGTATCAAAGTACTCATTGAGAAAAAAAGATTAACTCTATTCCACCACTGAAATCTGTGTTTTCAACAAACCTTTTCGGAAAAACTTCCACTGCTAAGAAGGTCAAGTCTCATCTCAGCACCTTCAGTCGTTGGGAACATCACTACTCAGACACTTCCCGAAAGTGGAGCATCCTACGCACGAACGCGGCGTACGCACGGCATCTGCTACGCAGAGGATGTTGCCTTATCTTTGTAACTTCAAACCGTGGGGTCGGACGCCCTCTACTCGACAGCCCCTCGTCGATGGGGTCAGTCTACTCCGACCGTTGTCCGGTCTTTTTGTATCTCTTTGGCTGGCAACCCTAGGATTTTTGGCCCACGGGTTTTTCTGCCCGTCGTGTGTCAGATCGAGAGCAGCTTGTCCTGAACTCATGTCTGTCACGGCACAAATTCGGAACTTTGAACGCTACGACTCGGATGTTTCCCGACAGTGACGACATCCATTCGAGAGGCTCGCTCGGCATCGAGAACCTCTCAACCTGTGGATATCCCCCGACAGTGTTTTACCCCCTACCTACGAGGTCCGCTACAGGGAAGGTATTGTCTTATCCCCGCAGATTCCCCCGTAGGAAGTGGTACAACTCGGATACTCCCCGGCGTTTGCGGCGCACCCGTGACCTCCACTACGCAGAAGATGATACTTTATCTTTGGATCTTCGATCAAGGGACCGGAATCACATTACTTAGGTGCTCATCGGCGATGGAGTCATCCTACACCGTTCACGGACTGCCTTTGACTCCAGCTCCTCTGCAAAGCAGTCATGATCCGGGTGAACGCGGCTAAGTCTCTGCAGGTTACACTTTCTTCCCAGAGCCTGTCTCCAGGCCACCGCTCCGTACCGCAAGATTGGCAAGATCACGCTTGACAGTATCCTCCTCTGGCCTCTGGCGAGGAGTTCGACATCAGTTGCGGATTGCCAAGGAGTTCGACATCATTCGTGTGAGTGCCGCCGTGGCCATTGTCGCTCTCTAACACACGTAGTCGACATGACTCGTGAAGCTGAGTCTGTCGTCGATCCTCGGCCCTTAAGCACCTAGCATTGCGCGTTTGGACACAATATCACACGGTTCAACTGCAATGGTACCTGTTTGGGGTGTGATCAGGTTGGCGATCAGCACTATCTCGGTTTTTTGGCGGGCTAGACACAGGCACTTGGAGTGCAAGTAGCTGTACCTTCGCTGTCCAGGAGCCTCTCGCCAAGAGGACTACATGATCCACAAATCCTACGAGTTCAGCTCCTGATGGAAGGCTCGTCGTACATTATGTTCCACGGGACCGGGCCAAGTATTGGCCCCTGCGGCACACCCGTCGAAACCTCTTGTGTCCGTATGCCCTCACCGGTCATATACTGTAGTTGGCGAAAAAACAAAAACAAATCGCCTCGACCAGGTATCAAACTCTAGTCTTCTGATTACCTCTCCAATGGGCTAAATGTGAATTGAGCAAGCTGTAGATCTATAATTCAGTTAACTTCATCGAGTTCAACTCGCTGCTAGATGCTACGGTAGAAAATGCTCATCGTGCCCCTATCAATGGTGCTTTGTTTGCCTCGAGTCAACAAGTTAAAGTGAAAAAAGTAATAGTTAATGTAAAAAATTGGAGGAACAATGTGACCATCATGTTGCAGCTCATACATTATAGATCAAGATGATGATCGTTAACATAAGAGATTATTTTCCGATGCTCAAAAATTATAATATTGTCGTCAGTTGAGAGCATATTGTTTTTTTTTTATATTTCTGTGAAGATAACCAGGAAATTTCTTTTTTGCTGAAAAATAAATTCATTAGGAACTACAAAACTGTTTCTCGTGAAAATATATTTCAGAAAATACGTATTTTCTTAGAAAAGAGGGGTGGCCAGTTTGCCCAGGGTGCTTGTTTTGCCCTAATCTCTCCTATATCGAGAAAAAAATCTAGAGCATTTAATAATTTTGTGACACATAATTGAAATGCTATTGATGATTAAATTTTCTGAATTGATTGAAGTTTGGTACTAAATATTTGACAAAGGAATGCCGAATGAAGACAAAATTCAATCTACAATCACCATATTGACCAGCCAGTCGGCACGCATAGAGAAATCCAGCTTCGAATCGGGACATTGTTTAGTTTCGGAGATTTCGTGTTACGATTGCAATTTTGGAATCTATTAAAATCGTTTACGATTTCTCGGCTCGCACTTGTATTAAGGTATAGCTAAAACAGAGAATACCCTTGCTGCTGAAAGCAAACCGATGGAAATTAGTGTAGCACAACGCTGAATAATAAAGCCAACACTACGGTGCGCTGTAGAAAGGCTATGAGAAAATCTATGAACGCCTAGAATCGTGTTTGGAACAATTTGCATCACCTCTCTCTCTATTTCTCGTTCTCTATCAGAATCGGAATGTCCTTTTCAGCGCTAAAATCCTAACAACTGTTTTCATAACGATGCCAACTCTCTGGGGGAATTGCAATCCCGAGGCTCGAGTGAAACATTGCCAACATTTTGGAATGTACGCATTTTCCCAGATCGAGAGACAGGGAATGCGAGAGAGAGAGCCGTCCTTTAGTTTGCTTACACACGGTAACTGAATGTTCAGATAATTGTTCGGGAAATGAATTTGCTCGGGTTCATTCACATCGAGTGCCATAACTTTGTGTGTTAGTCATAATTTTTGTCCCACAATGCAGAGCGCGCGGCGATCCACATTCGATTGGGTTCGAAAATGGATCGACACAATTTTCCCAAACTAGCAAATGTGTTTGAGAACCTCCAAATTAGAGTGTGTTAAATGGAATCATTTTTTGAGTTTCCAAAACTTCTGCAGTCTTTAATGTCCATTTTACTCCAAGTGAATATTGAAATCAAATTAAAATACGAAAATATAAGTAAAATACATACAAACATAAAAAAATGGCAAAAATGACAAAAATGACAAAAATGACAAAAATGACAAAAATGACAAAAATGACAAAAATGACAAAAATGACAAAAATGACAAAAATGACAAAAATGACAAAAATGACAAAAATGAAAAAATGACAAAAATGACAAAAATGACAAAAATGACAAAAATGACAAAAATGACAAAAATGACAAAAATGACAAAAATGACAAAAATGACAAAAATGACAAAAATGACAAAAATGACAAAAATGACAAAAATGACAAAAATGACAAAAATGACAAAAATGACAAAAATGACAAAAATGACAAAAATGACAAAAATGACAAAAATGACAAAAATGACAAAAACGACAAAAATGACAAAAATGACAAAAACGACAAAAATGACAAAAATGACAAAAATGACAAAAATGACAAAAATGACAAAAATGACAAAAATGACAAAAATGACAAAAATAACAAAAATGACAAAAATGACAAAAATGACAAAAATGACAAAAATGACAAAAATGACAAAAATGACAAAAATGACAAAAATGACAAAAATGACAAAAATGACAAAAATGACAAAAATGACAAAAATGACAAAAATGACAAAAATGACAAAAATGACAAAAATGACAAAAATGACAAAAATGACAAAAATGACAAAAATGACAAAAATGACAAAAATGACAAAAATGACAAAAATGACAAAAATGACAAAAATGACAAAAATGACAAAAATGACAAAAATGACAAAAATGATAAAAATGACAAAAATGACAAAAATGACAAAAATGACAAAAATGACCAAAATGACAAAAATGACAAAAATGACAAAAGTGACAAAAATTACAAAAATTACAAAAAATGACAAAAATGACAAAAATGACAAAAATGACAAATATGGCAAGAATGCAAAAACCACAAAAATAAAAAAAAGAAATTAAATTTATAAAATTTTCAAAAACTTTTTTTTTTGAACAAAATGTTGTATTTTTCCATACAAATCTTCAAAAATCTGACAAATTAACACGATTGTTTGAACCTTAATGGAATCTTTTTAAGCCCAGGCGTTTTAAAATGGGAGTTTGACACACCTTACTGCATATTTAGGCTACAGTTTGAACGGCTCTGGGCCAGCGAGTGGTTTGTGGATGTTAATTTATGACATTCGATGAAATAGTCGATTGTAAAGTGTCGTTGCGGAATGTGGAATTTCGGTGTGGCACGGGTAATTGTCCTGGATCCTGCCTGGGTCCTGGGAGCGAATGTTGGCCAAAAAGTCATTAATTTGCGTTGCCACAAACGCTCGAAGCCGGCTTGCCGAACAATAATTGTACGATCAAGCTTTACTCTCGTGGGCTGAAAACATCCCAGGAAAGTAACGTTAGCCATGATTTGATGAATTTTAGATTGTTGCTGAAGTTATCCGAAATCTACAAAAAAAAATCAACCAGAACTGCTATCACGAGTTATATACTTTGAATCACCTAAAGTTAATTTTCTAGTATACAGTCTCAATTCTAAACATCTCTAGTGGAAGTAGGTATTTCCTCGATTAACGGTAAATACCCACATACCTTACTATTAATAGTTTGATTTAGGATAACCACGGTTATCAATATTTCGGTTTAACTTTTCTCAAGTACCCTCTTGACTTTGGAACTATATAAACTATCTGTAATCTGACGACCAATCAGTACAGTTCTCTTCTTCAATCAAGGAGGTTACCAATAGATAACCATGTTCTTCAGGTGTATTGCTCTCGTCTCAATTCTGGCCACGGTTGCCGTGTCTGGACGACGAATCGTTGGAGGTTCATTTGCCGAAAAGAACCAGTTCCCCCACCAGATTGCGTTGTTCTACGATGGTAGATTCCGGTGTGGAGGTTCCATCATCGATTCACAATGGATTCTAACTGCGGCCCACTGCGTGTTGGATGGAACTGACAAGTGAGATTTATATGCTTAGTTTATTTTTCCTATTACCTTCAATCATTTCAAACACCATTTGTAGATTGCTCCCGAGCCTGTTCCAAGTCTACGCTGGATCCAACGATTTGACCGAGGGAGGCCAATACTTTGACGTCGAAGATACCTTCGCTCATGAGTCCTATGGAAACTTTTTGAACGACATCGCATTGATGAAGCTGAAGACGAACATCACCTTCGATAACACCATGACCTCTATCGAGTTGAACCATGCAGAGCTTAACGAATCCTCTGAGGTCATCATTTCCGGATTTGGACGCATCGTAAATGGTGGACCGACCTCGGATCTGCTCAAGTACACCACCATGACGGTGGAATCCGAAAAAGTTTGTAAACGCGCTACCAACATGGACGTATCGGGTCTCCTGTGCTTCAACAACGAGATGCTCGATGGAGCCTGCAATGGAGACTCCGGTGGTCCAGCCATTCAGGACGGAAAGGTCGTTGGAGTAGCCAACTTTGTGATGAACGGATGCGGAACTTCCGCTCCAGATGGTTATGCAAAGGTAGCTCATTACATCAGCTGGATTCAAAGTACTATCTCCGGCAATTAATTGATGTTGGAATAAATGATTTTTCAATAATACTTAGCTTTTTATCATTTTAAAAACTTATCCCAAATGTCACTTTATTATGTTATTCGAAATTATGAGGTGATCTAGAACAAAACAGAAAATATCATAGTAGTCTTGGATAAAATTTATTCAATTACTTGAAATGGACCAAGAAGCCATGTACATACAGGGTACGGCATTTGAATAAATTGATCAAAACAACAACTTTTTATTTCAAATTCATTCAATTTCTCTTGAAAACAAATTGCTTTTTCAAAATTCACTGGTAAAGTTCGGCTTGTTCGCCCTTGAGTTTAACTACTTGCCTCAGACGGTCGAGGAACGCATCGTTTGAGGCCCGCAGGTGTTCTTGTGGTATTTTATCCCAGGCTGCCACGAGATGTCACTTCAGGACCTCCACACCTTCATGTTTCTTAGAGCAGACTTCGGCCTCCAACATACTCCAAACAGCAAAGTCCATAGGGTTCAGATCTGGCGAACTCGCCGGCTACTCGGAGCTCGAATTGAACCCTGGAAAATGTTGCGCAATCCAAAGTTGGGTTTTCTTCGCTTTGTGAGCCGGCGCCGAGTCCTGTAGGAAAATCCAATCCCTGGAACCCAAATGTAGACGTGCCCACTGCCCACGGTTCGACGACATTCTGTAGAACTAGTTCCCGATATGTATTTTGGTTGATCTTCACTCCTTCAGAGACAAAAACCAGCGGAGTCCGGCCATCACGGGTGATTCCGGCTCAATCCATCACCGATGCTAGTTTCTGTCGCCGGGTGGCCGTCAGCAAGTCGGCATGGCTTCGTGATCTATTTGGCAACCAAATTCTGTCGTTCTGCTTATTCACGAGCTGCTGTACGGTGAAGAGTTTCTCGTTGGTAAACACGATATTCTTTAACCTTCCTTCCGCGGCCTTCTTCAGCAGCGCCTTCGCTCTTTTTACCCGTTCTTGTTTCTTCTTCACCGTAAGGTCTTGAACCTTTGGATCTTGTAGGGCTTGGTCCGATATGTTGAGATCCTTTGCCAATTTAGTGGCACTAGGACGATGATTTCTCTTAAGGCGCTTCTTGACGATCTTCACCATGGCAGGTGTCACCACAGTAGGTCGGCGTCCCCCACTATACCGATTTTTGGCACTTCCGGCCTCCAGGTATCTTTTAACTGTACGGCATACAAAACTTCTGAACACACTTATATCGGACAGCTCACGAACTATGTCCTTCTGCCGTTTGCCAGCTAGGAACAAGGCAACCAGAGCGCTACGTTTCTGTTCGAGATCCATTTTTCCGAATAACACCTGATTACAAAAGTAACACTTACATCCAATGATAGCTAAGACTTAATGTAAACAAAGCGACGAGGGGTCGTTCAATACTGTTTCGTGTGCAACGAAATAATTACTGTTGAAGTAATGTAGCAGTTCAATTGCCGTGATGCTGAGGACGTGTTTGAAACCAATACGCGGACATTCTAGACTCCTCATCATGTTCTCGGACTCACCAATAAGTTATCCACATCCGGTAATCCACCTGAGAACTTGAAACAGCTATATACTATGGAGGAGGACCAAGGTCATCACCGTACGTAAGGGATAGTAGTCGTCGCCGAGGTTTAGTCTACTGCCCGTATCTAGCAAATCTACTGCAACTTAGGAGCTGAATCAAGAAACCGAAAACCACTGCGGCCGTAGTCATGTGTCGCAGCCGACGACGTCCAAATACCACCGTGTCAATTTCTGAGTGCTGAGCATCATAACACCCCATGTTACATAAGTGGTATGCTGTGTTCATGCACTTACTTATATATCTGACCCTTTTCCTTTTTCTTACTTTTGGTCTTTCTCTTTTATCTTCTTTCTCCTTTTTCCTCTTTCTCCTTCATCCTTCTGCTCCTTTTTCCTCTTTCTCCTTTTCCTTTTTCGGCAACTTAAGACTGGTGACCCCGAGACGTGTGCCGATTAGGTAACGCTTTCAAAAAAACTCGTGCCCGTCACTGCAACCATTCCCGTAGGATTTCTATCCACCCCAAGGCATGGTCGATTGGGAAACTACCAATCTAGAATTCCGTCACGACTATTCCTAACGGTTTCTCCGCTTCCTTTTGCTGCAGGAATGATCATAGGTGAGTACGTAAGACTTTTTAAGCCCCACCACACGTATGAGACCAGATTAGGGTTAAACCACGCCTTAAGATTGCGTTGCTTTTGAATTGTGGTGCCATATGAGGCCCAAGACCATCCTTTAGCTTGTCAAGTTTGTTTGACTATCTATCTATCTATCTCTCTCTCTCTCTGTTCATAATCTTTCCTGATTCGTATTGAATCGCGCCTGATTAGCGAGATTTCGTCAGCTATAGCACATTTCACTCACGACATTTACAGCGTTCAAATTTTGAAGTTGTTGACGTTGAAAAAAAAACAAACAATAGAAACGTTACATTAAATTTGAAAAAAATCGATTTTTTTTTAACATTAGATATACATTATTCAATGATTGAAAATAATCAGTGCTTTCAACGAATATGAATCCGGCTCGAAGGACCACATAATTAGTAGTTTTTAAGTTAATATGGACTTTTCCTTCGGGATTAATTCAACTTGATCATGTTTATCATTTTGCCATTTTAGTTGTTTCAAAGCATCACTGTTGTGGCCATGAAAAGCCATTGGACTGTACTCGGGAGGGCACTTGGCAAAACTACCACTGCTTGCCCTTTCCCCCTCAGGGATTAGGCTTTGACAACCCCTGGTGGTTGCCAAACAGTGGAGGCAGGTCCGCAGACTGTCTGCCAAAGGCCAAGGCAGGGTCAATGTGAACGCTTGGGAAAACTACCACTGATGGTCCGCTCCCTTCTTGGGATTGGACCTTAAGAGACAACCACGCGTGGTTGTCCCATCAGTGGAGACAGGTCCTCATGACGCTGCCTGGCGGCTAAGGCTGGGGGGGGGTCTCTATCGCCTGGTTGACCGAGATCCAAATTCTTTCAGATGGATGGGCTCTGAAAAGAGCCGATTGTGGCAGCTGGACCCGGGAGCAAGGCGTTGCTTGGAGCGAAGCAGCGAAGAAAG
Organism: Uranotaenia lowii; assembly: GCF_029784155.1. Classification (NCBI taxonomy): domain Eukaryota; kingdom Metazoa; phylum Arthropoda; class Insecta; order Diptera; family Culicidae; genus Uranotaenia; species Uranotaenia lowii. Next base: position 69,555,715 of record NC_073693.1, on the reverse strand, counting down.
AAGGCATGAGTTCGGCGTATAAATTATTTTATTTCTCTGCTTAACTTTTTACACTATTTATATACACTTTATTTACACTTCCGCCCTTCTAGACGGTTTGATTACGACTGACTCCTAGGCACATAAAGAATGCGCCCTTAAATAGGCTGACGAGCAAGCACACAAGCACGTGCTTGCACCAGATGGAACCGCCTTGAACTTTCTAGGCACTTTAAGCGAGAGCAACCGTCTTGCTCTCTCAGCGCGGTACTCTTGCGTATTTTCTTGGTCGCTCTCTCTAACTTCAGCCGAGTGGTCGGACTGAACAGACGTCTTGAAAAAAACCTGTGGCAGAAAAAGATAGCATATTCTGCCAATTCCTCCGTATCTACGTATCCGGGCAATATGGCAAGCTGATAAGCTTAAACCGATGAAGAATTGCTTTTAGGATCCATGACCCGGAAGGAACTGCTTCAGATAAAAGTTGATCTCAACATACTTTCGTTCAGTCTGAAAATCGCGGGATTAGCCTATGCATCCATATTGCGTTGCTCGATGCGTCCCATTGCTCCTTACACTTAAACACTGACGCTGCTCGTTGAGCTTTACGCCCTCCTCTTTTTTTTTTTGGTTGGTAACCACAGGTGGTAAATCCTGATTTACGGATTGTATTCCAAAGCACGGCGAGCCACCGCGTCCCCCCAGTTTGCTACTCTGGTTCCATGGGTACAATGGAAAGACTCATGATATACTCCGTGTATACCCCATACTCTCTAAAGTCCACGTGAGGCCGCAGACCTGGATCCCACCTCGAACTGTTTAGCACACTATACTTCAATAGTGAGAGGTCTATTCGCGAGGCCCGATCTCTCTCCTACGCCCTCCTCTAACAGCTCTTGCTACGTTACACTCTATATCCTCCGCCAGAAATAGATCGAGAGGAATGATGCCCACGGTATTTGGGAACTCACATGGCTATCAGCCGATGTGTGCCCCGTAATTTGGATCGGTTGCGCTCTACCTTTATGGCTGATCTACAGGCCGCTCCTCCATATCGTAGTTTTGACAGTGATACACTCGCAAGGAGACGTCTCTTGCTAATCTTTGGATCATGGCAGTTCGACATAATCCAAGCCAATGAATCGATTAACTTTCGAAGGTCTTCCACTTCCTCGATTCTTTCGCCGTTGATCACGAGCACGACATCGTCAGCGAATTCGACCACATGCCGGCTGGTAGTTTCAGCGTTAACATGGCATTTCAAAGCACAGGTCCGAGTATGGAACCTTGTGGAATTTCTGCTGTTAGGACAGTAGATCATAACAAAGTTTCCGTTTCGTACGTCAAGACTCGATTTTCAGAAAAGCTTCCTAATATCCTGCAGAGGGTATTGGGACCACGCATCCTGTGAAGCGCTTTGGCAATAGCTTCCCAGCTGGCATTGTTGAAGGCATTCTTAACATCTATCGTCACAAATGCACGTCTTAGCTAGCCTTATTTTTCAAGCTCAAGCCGACTCTGAGGCGTTGTTCAGGAAGTTTTAACAACGTTGTTGACCAAACTAAAGGTTCAAGTCGAGATTGCATATCTCCTGCGTATATGAACTTTGCGATGTACTTTGAACACTTAACTGATCACTCAGGGAAAGATCGTTCCTTGCATGGAAAGTTGCTGCTATCTTACTAAATCAGTGCTGTGCTGAACTACGTGGACAATTAGCGTTCTATATCAATTATGAACTCCATTTCTAAGATTTTGAAGCCCTCTTGCACGAACGAAAATTCACAGCTGTAATCCCCTTGACCTCTGAGGATTAACATGGTTTCACAGTTTCAAGAAGCGAAGATCAACCGTGAATCATGTTTTTTTCTCAAACAAGAAATGTGATACGGTTTCTGTTTAGATATAGAATGTTAAGTCTTTTCTCGGCCTAGGGGTTAAAATTGAGAATAGGCTGAGATTTATTTGAAATTGCGAGTTACTTTCTTTCGAATGGCAAGATGCCATACTCTTTTTCATATTTTCCCCAGCAATGATGCAAAAATGTGTAATTTGAGATCACTTTTATCTGTACTGAAGCGCTCTGATTCCCGCTGCAACAAGTGTTTTGCAGATTTTCTTATTTCACTAGTCGCTGAATGTTGTACCTACTTTCCCAGCAGAAAGGAACACAATCGAGTTGTAAAGACTTGTAAACCATCGACATTTTCTTTGACAGTCGCACAGCCTGCTTTTATCAGTTTCTTTGTTCGTGCCATCAAACGAATGCGACCAAATACTTGCCGATCAGTCGACTACCATCAAACGAAACGACATTCATTCTTCTTTGTGTGATTGTCGAACGAAATTTCGTGTCTTGGTACACAAGAGCGATAATTTGATGGTCAAACGACCATAATTCCCCACAGTTTACGACATCGCCTATCTCTTTCACGCAGCAGAACTTATAGACTCAATAAGCAAATGCAATCTTTTCTATTCACTCCCTCCTGTTGAAAAAAAAAATCGGCACTCTGCAGCGCCAGGTGATGTTTGGATGTGTTGGTCGAACAATGTGGAATGATTATTTACGCAAGAGGGATGAAAGTCAAACGACTAACCACAACAAAGATCAAAATTTCATTCGACATTTTTTTGCCCTCCGATCAAACGATTGCGCTCTCCATGATTGTCACGAACGATGTGTTGTGGATGTCTCCGAAAAAAATCAAACGATGGTGACCACTTACAAGCCTGGTGGTAACCCAGGCGGCTGCAACGCTATTCAAACCGTATGGAGCACATCTCTCAGATTTCCCCTCAGATTTCCCCTTTTTTGACAGATTTAAGCTTTTTTCTTCAGATTTGAGCTTTCATCTCCTATGCTCTCAAGGCAAGAAAAGCTTAAATCTGAGGAAAAAAAGCTTAAAAACGAGATTCACCAACACTTGGTTGATAGATGTTGGTCACACGATACATAGAGAAATCCTGTATCGTTGCCGGGACCTGTGGTAACCCAACCTATTGTTAGTGTGTGTGAAATCGATTGTTTCTACTGTAAACATCAAGCTGTAAAAATTCATATCCAGCTGATATTTGTTTACAACGTTTTTACATCGGGGAGCACAACCTGTCAAAATTCTATTACCGTGATTGGTGAGGGCAAACAAAACTAAAATAAATCTAATACCGTATTTGTTTTCACCACCCGAAAGTGTTGCACCTTCCAAGCTGAAAACGAGCATGAATCGAGTTTTGCACTCATCTTTGTTGGTGTGCGTGAAATCGGCAGTGTCAACAGAAAACATCAAGCTGTCAAAAATCCATTACAGCTGGTATTTGTTTTCGTTTGACTTCGAAAATTGAAATGAAATTTACTTTAGTTGATCATTATCTTTTAAATAATATGAAAATTTTAGCATGAATTTATATATTATGTTGAATTGTGAAGATTTCAGATTTATTTTGCTCGGTAGATTCGCTTCTGGCTCTGATGATAACTGAAATACTGGCTGATTCTGGGCGGTCAATGTTTGCTGCTGCTAGACTGCAGTTACCCCAGCTTGAAGGTTCCGGTATTTTGAACGGTTATTCCTCGCAAATCTCATCTTCGTTCGAGTATCTTAATTGGCGAACTCGGATCGCGGCAGTCGGGGGAGAAAATTTTGCTAACAGACCGAAACGAACGAAATTCAAGCTCCCAATACGGGTCCAGTCTCGAACTACCGTTTTTGAAGGGCAACGGGTGGGAATCCGGGACTTGGCGCAACCGAGCATCGTCACCCTAAGGCACAGCTCGAAGCTAGCTTGTAGCAGAGTAGCTTCGATGCAGCTGAACGCTTCTTGCTGTGGAGACCAACTTATAGGACCCTCCCGATCAAGAAAACAAGATCTTTGGGTTGGCCTTTTTGCACTCGGATTTGCTGCTCTTTTTCGGCATCGCCTGGAACCGATTGCAGCAAGCCTTCTGGGCACATTTCTTCTTGGGAGCGTTGTTTGCTTTGGAACGTGCCATCCAGGTGAAATTCTCCGCCTCTGTTGGAAACGGCACTGGTATCGAATCCGGAACAAGTTTCCGTTCCTCGGGATAATGAAGAGAAACAAACAGCTCAAACCCAATTTTTGCGGTATAGAAATAAACCAACCAGCTGATATTTGTTTACATCGGGAAGCACGTGCTGTCAAAATTCATGATAGTATTGGTGAGAGCGCAAGCAACACCGAATATTTTCAGAGTGTTCCACCGTCTACTTTATATTGCACTACCAGTGGACTACTCATCGTGAAAACGAGCATGAAAACAGCAAAAAGTGCACTACCGGTAGTGCCCCGGTGCACCACCACGTTAAAACGAATTCTCTATAAGGTTACCACCGTCCACTATCTGTCGCACTACCAGGTTAAAACTAATTATAAAAACGCACACAACGACAGCAATAAGTAGACTTATGGAAGTGACCTGGTGCCGCTTGAAGTTGGTACGATAATTCAACCAAAGATGGTGAATTCATCAAGAAAGGTTCATCGAACACAGTTGTACCGGATTAGTTTTTCAATAACGATCCGCCAACTGCAACGTTGATAAAGTCGCGAATACCATATAGATGGTAAAACGACTATAATCGAAACAAAAAAAAAAATCAAGAAAGGTTCATGAAAACGAACATTTGGTCTAGATGGCTCTGTTCTAGAAATACCTCTGAAGCCTATTTGTATGCCTCAATGAAACATGCATAATTCGTCTAAGCTTGTGAAACAGCTTTTAAGGCCGTTAAAAATACACAAAAAATATATTTTTTCCCTGGAACATCTTACCTTCTGTAAATTATACGGCTTACATTTTTTTTACGATTGATTTGAGCAAAAATATTGCGAATATAACCATTAACTATCTTCGATTGGCATAAAGAGATGCAACCTTTCTTTAAATTGGTGAAACTCACGATTAGGCCATTCACATATCGACGATCGATGGTGGAACTAGCAATCGCTCCGGTAGAGAGTTGTTTTGTAAGAACCTTACTGAGGTATCAAATAAAGATAAACTCTATTCCATTACTGAAACCTGCATTTTAAACATGCTGTAAAGATAAAGTAAGCTTCTTACATAAGCAAAGAATTTATCTTTATGTACAATTCTTTTTTTCTTAAACTTATTTATTGCTAGAGATAGTTGTTTGAATCCAATCCACAAAGTGGGCAACCTTAGCATAACCATCGGGTGCCGAAGTGGCACAACCACCCAGCACAAAGTTAGCTACTCCAACGACCTTTCCATTTTGGATGGCTGGACCACCGGAGTCCCCATTGCAGGCACCATCGGGCAGATCGCTGTTAAAACATATAATTCCCGAAAAAAACATTCCTGTAGCGCGTTGACAAGTTTTTTCTGATTCCACCGTCATCGTCGTGTACTTGAGCAGGTCCGAGGTCGGTCCACCATTCTTGATACGTCCAAACCCGGAAATAATGACCTCAGACGAATCGATCAGTTCCTCGTGATTAAGTTCAATAGCGCGCATGGTGCTGTCGAAAGTGATATTCGTTTTCAGCTTCATTAATGCGATATCGTTCATGAAAGATCCATAGGACTCATGGGCGAAAGTATCCTCGACGTCGAAATACTTGCCTCCCGCGTTCAAGTCAATGGATCCAGCATAGACTTCGAACAGGCTTGGATTTAGTCTAGTTTCATTCCAAAGAAATTTTAATAATAGATTTTTTTTAAAAATACATTTATGATCGTCAAACTTACTTGGTATTTCCATCCAACACGCAGTGGGCCGCAGTCAGAATCCATTGTGAATCGATGATAGAACCTCCACAACGGAATTTACCATCGTAGAACAACGCAATCTGGTGGGGGAACTGGTTCTTTTCGGCAAATGAACCTCCAACGATTCGTCGTCCAGTTACGACAACTGCGGCCAAGATTGACACCAGAGCGATACACTTGAAGTACATGGTTATCTATATTTCAAGAACTATTCTTATCGATAAAGTGTACGGTACTGGTTGCTTTTTGGATTACGCCTACATTTTATACTTGCCAAGTCAAGTGGATACTTGAAAAGGTTAACATGAATCCATAACCTCTACTGGGCATCCCGAAGTTTTTTGCCCTAACCATTCTGGAGTATGTACTCACTTGCTAAACAAATGTGAAAAATAGTAGATGTAATCCGTCATTACCGCACACTTAATCTAAATAGGTGTTTAATAAAATATAAATGCTATTAAAATGTACCATCCTGATTTCAATTTTGGAGGTTGGAGGTAATTTGGCCAAAATTAAACGGTTCATCCAAAAGATTGCGTTGGTCATACCAGGAATCGAAAACTTTTTGCAAGTATCCGAATCGTCTGAGTTCACCATTTCCCAATTTTGAAATTCGTTACCTACTACTGAACACTTAAACAAAAATTCTTTGAATGAATGAAAACAGACTGTATTCCTAAATTTTAAACCTGTTCGAAGTTAATTTTATTCGATTTCACTGAATGGATTTACTATTTCAATATACGGCGGCGATGTTTCGCAAATATTCTTTCACATTGAAGTAAACGAAACCAAGAAACGGAAACTATATTTAAATTGGTATTAATTAGCCACGTCTGGTCCTGTTTCCCGGGCGTTCCAGTTTATTTTGCTTGCTGCCCTGCGTTCAACCATCCATGCAAATTATGCTGCTGCTGCAGCAATAGCAAACAAAATAGAAACAGCCTCCCGCCAACGCGCGCGAGCCCAAGCTTCTCGAATCATGAATAAGCTCATTGCACCGTGCGGCCCTGCATAATTAGGGGTATCGCGAAGCTAAATACAATTCCGGAATGAAAACCTCCGGGGTCTTTAATTGCTAATTAAGCCAACTTTTCGGGCCAGGGCTGAGTACCTATCCAGCTTGGATTGTTGGTGGGTTTTGGGAATACGGCGGGATATGATGCGCTTTGAGCTGAGTTCGCTGAAATTCTCGGCGGGATGATGAACAAATTTGCTGTTTGTTTGCTTTGGGTAGCTCACGAAAGTTATGGTTTTGAAATGCTACAAAAATTTTGCGGAATTCAGGATGGGTACCAATATTTTCAAATGTTGTGCTACACGTTTAAATTGCATCCGTAAAAAATGCTTGATAATTTGTCCTTGTAATGTAGGTTTTCAAGAATCAACAAGTTAAGAATTTAATCAGAGATGAAAATTTTGTAGTTTCTGGGAAGAATTACAGCTACCAATTTAATCATTTTTAAGATTCTTCTTTTTCACTTGAAGACCAAATAAAAACACAATCAGCCGCAACAGTCTTAAAAACCTGCATTTTCAAGCCAATTCCGTCTTTTTTCACCGGAAGTCCAAATCAAAACAAACAATCCGCAGCAGCTGCCTTGAAAATCTGCGCTTCCTAAGCCAATCCATCTTTTTCCATCGGTACGCTAAATCAAGAAGAAACAATCAGCAGCAACAATGATAAAACTGTGCTACTTAAGCCAATTTCGTATTTTCCACCGAAAGGCCAAGTCAATATAAAAAATCAGCAGCAGTAGCAGCAGTCTTAAAAATCTACGCTTCCTAAGCCAACTTCGTCTTTTTCACCGGAAGGCTAAAACAAAAGAAACAATCAGCAGCAGCAGCCTTAGAAATCTGCGCTTCCTATGTCATTTCCGTCTTTTTTCACCAGAAGGTCAAATCAAAGCAAACTATCGCCAGCAACAGTCTTAAAAATCTGCGCTTCCTAAGTCAATTCCGTCTTTCTCCACCGGAAGGCCAAATCAAAACAAACTATCAGCAGCAGCATCCTCAAAAATCTGCGCTTCCTAAGATAATGCTTGTTTTCTCCACCGCAAGCCCAAATCAAAACAAACAATCAGAGCTGCAGCCTTAACTATCTGTGTTATTCCAGCTTATTCCAGTGCTTATTTACCGGAGCCAGAACTATTTGTAAACAATCTGAGCATCAGTCTCCAGATTATAAACACCATTTTCGATGAAAAGCCTTAAAACTTGCGCTTCTTAAGCCAATTCATCTTTTCCATCGGAAGGCTAAATAAAGAACAAACCATCAGCAGCATTAGTCATAAAAATCTGCGCTTCTTAAGCCGATTCCGTCTGTTTCCACTTGAAGGCAAAACCAAAACAAACAATCAGCAGCAATTGCCTTAAAAATCGCTTTCTATGCCAATTTCGTCTTTTTTCACCGAAAAGTCAATAAAAAAAAAAACAATCAGTAGCAGCAGCTTTAAAAATTTGCGCCTCCTAAGCCAATTCCACAAACAAACAAACAATCAAAGCTGCAGCCTAAACTATCTGTGCTATTCCAGCTTTTCCGTCTTATTTACCGGAGCCGGAACTATTTCTAAACAATCGGAGCATCAGCCTTCAGATTATAAACACCATTTTCCATGAAAAGCTTAAAAAACCTGCGCTTTCTACGCCAATCTGTCTTTTTCATCGGAAGGCTTAATCAAGATAAAAAACAATCAGCAGCAAAAGTCTTAAAAATCTGCGCTTCTTAAACCAATTCCGTCTGTTTTCACCGGAAGGCCAAATCAAAACAAACAACCAGCAGCCACAGTCTAATAAATCTGTGCTTCTTAAATCCAAACAAACCATCAGCAGCAGCAGCCTTATAAACCTGCGCTTCCTAAGCTAATTCCGTCTTTGTCCACCGGTAGTCCAAATCAAAACAAACAATCAAAATTGCAAGCTTAAAAATCTGCGCTTCCTAAGCTTATTTTTTCTCTCTCTCCACTAGAGCCCCAAATCAAAACAAACAATCAAAGCTGCAAACTTAAAAATCTGTGCTTCCTAAGCCAATTTCTTCTCTCTCTCCTCTGGAAGGCCAAATCAAAACAAACAATAAAAGCTGCAGCCTTAACAATCTATGCTTTTCTAGCCTCTCAGTCTTCTTACTGAAAGAAGCAGCTGCCTTAAAAATCTGCGCTTTTCCCACATCTTCGTCTTATTTACCGGAGCCAGAACCATTTCTAAACAATCTCAGTATCAGCCTTGCAAATCTGAGCTCATCTTACAAACTCCGCCATTGTCGTGATTTTATGATTCTTATGAATCTCAAATAAGAGATTCGCTCAGACACGTCAGTCGCTCACAAGAATAGATCAATAACTGATTTGTATATTCTCTTCCAGTGTTGCCACATATTTTTTAAATTTATTTTCAAAACTTTTAGTTTACAATTTGTATATTCTTCACCTCATCCCCACAGAAACATTTAATTAATTAACTAAATTTGGCATCGTTTTGATTTCAATATTTGATTTGTGTCAGCTAGATCGATGAAGTATGCAGCAATGATTGCCCGTTGAATTATAACTCAACATTTTTATTTGTCTTCTTGCCAGTTCGAGTGGGTACTTGAGAAAGGTTCAACTTAAACCTACGTGCTTCTGGGAATCCTGAATCAAAACGTTATTGACACCTAAAGTAGTTTAAATAAAATCCACTTGAAATTTTCAAACAGAAAACAACGATGTTCTTAGTACGCTAGGTTTGTACCGATAAGACCGATAAGACTTATTTTTGGATTAACGACGATAAAATAAAATGCATTGAAAAACATTAAATTTAACTGAACTGTTTGAGAAATCCAAGAAATATTACCTACCTTTTTTTAAGTAATAAATTGAAGTAATAAATTGATAATAAGTTTTAAAGATAACCAAAGGACCATCATATTTGGAAACAATGTTTAAATGACTTTTTGATAGATTTAGCCATCCTGAACTCTAATTTTTTGTCGAATTTAGTCATTACATCTAGTTTTGATAATAGATATAGCTTTTAGAAGTGTAAAAAAGAATCAAATTGAAGTAAAATCGATTATTGATAACTGATTTACCATAAAAAAAACAAAACTGCAAGGTGCAAGGACAATGAAAAGTATGAATATGTGTATAAGGAGTGTATTCCAAAAAATTCAATCGTGAATAACTTTTTAATGCGTGGATGGATTTGATAAAAATTTTCAGTGAAGCTACCTTCACTCATAAATCAAACTCTACTCCAATAATGAACTTCATTGAAGGTGAAATTAACGGTGTAAGATTTTATGCCGGACCGGCATTAACAAGCATTCTAATAACTGGCATTGTTCTCCCAGGGCAAACGCATTGCATATGTCTGAAAAATTGAATAAAACATATCCCATATTCTTTCTATAAAAAAAAAAAAGATCAAAAAAACACTCAGTCAGCAAGAATATTGTCGAATGACGTGCCGCGCGCCACCATCAGGCAATAAAGGGTGATACGGTCAAAATTTGGTCAATATCAACTTGACGTATTTCTTTCAATTTTGCATTTTAAAAACCTGAACACCCCTCATTTTGTAGGTGTGTGTGTGTAGAATGTTGCTCCTATTTTGATTTTGGAATTCACTCTTCAGTTGTCAAAATGCCGTCCAAGGAAAAAGAGCAGCGTATCAAAATTTCGCTTGTGCATCGCGAAAATCCGAGCTACTCGCACGCAAAGCTGGCAAAATCGCTAAAATTTGCCAGATCAACCGTTACAAATTTAATTAAAGTGTTTGGGGAACGTTTGCCGACAGCCAAGAAGTCTGGATCGGGGGGAAATCGAAAATCGGAAGCCGCTGAGACGACAAAGAGAGTTGCCGGTAGTTTCAAGCGAAACCCTAACCTCTCTCTCCGAGATGACGCAAATTAGCTGGGTGTATCGTCTACAACCATGTATCGAGCCAAAAAACTACCCGGACTATCGACTTACAAGAAGGTAATCGCGATGATTAACAAAATACGACGACCAAAGCGCGATCTCGGAGGCTGTACACGACGATGCTGACGAAGTTTGACTGCGTGGTAATGGACGACGAAACCTACGTCAAAGCCGACTAAAAGCAGCTTCCGGGACAGGAGTTTTATACGGCAAAAGGATGGGGAAAGGTAGCAGATATTTTCAAGCACATGAAACTGTCAAAGTTCATGAAGAAATATCTGGTTTGGCCACCTGTACCTGTGGCTTGAAAAGCAGCATTTTCATAGCTTCCGGGACTGTCAACCAAGAAATTTACGTGAAAAAGTGTTTGAATAAACGTCTGCTGCCTTTTCTTGAAGGAACACGGTTGTTCCATACTGTTTTGGCCGGATTTGGCATCTTGCCATTACGGTAAAAAGGCCATGGAGTGGTACGCCGACAACAACGTGCAGGTGGTTCCCAAGAACAAGAACCCTCCCAACACGCCAGAGCTCCGCCCAATTGAGAAATACTGGGCTGTTGTCAAGCGGAACCTTAAGAAGACCAAAAAAACTGCTAAGGACGAGCAGCAGTTCAAGGCAAACTGGCTTTCTGCGGCGAAGAAGGTGGGCAAGGTGTCTGTATAAAATCTGATGGCAGGGGTTGAGCGTAAGGCCCGGCAATTCGAATTTGGAAAAGCGGAAGCCTAACTGAATATTTTTCCTGGATTTTATACTAATTAAACTTGAAAAAGAAATTTAATTTGATTTTTTAAATAAACGATTTTACCGATTTATATGCGTTTTCCCTTGACCAAATTTTGACCGTATCACCCTTTGTAATTATTTTGCGCACGATTTTATCACCGTATTTTGTTTATTTTGCCGGTGGGTAGCTTTTCTACCTAAGAGAAACATTTTCTCTTGCTTTTCTGACAATCTGACACTTCCGGATAGACTCATTTCCAATTTGAAATTGAAATTTCCAAATTGAGATTTTTTTCATAACTTCCAATAAAGACCAAGGCAGGTTCCTCAATTACGAGTAATCAAAATTGCACTCATTAACTGATAAGCCTTCGAACAAAAAAGCACCAACGTGATCTCCATCACAATTCCGGTAAATATCCAAAATCTACACAGTATTAAATAATTACATGTTATAACCTGCAAATAAATGGAACAAGTTATTTCTACTAAATTTACATGACTTATGACGTAATGTAAATTCCCGAAACGAAAAAAATGACATTGTGAATTTACATGACCATAACAATGAAACCGTTCCGGCTCATTATTCCTTTTTAGTTTTTGAATTATTGTTTTCTCAACTACTAGCCATCAGCCTTGTAACAAAACATGCCAATCATCAAAAAAATACTCATAATGGTTTACACAACCGAAATCCACGAGCTCCCGATTGGAAACGGCATTTTCTTGGCGCATCAAATCCAACTTGCTTCTTACCAGTCGGCTGTTCGGTGTTTGTTTCTGAAACGATTCTGCTACAGGGTGTATCTGATTTTTTTTGTAGTTCCGTTAATACTTTTTGGATGGATGATTTTGAAAACATTTTGTTTTTCATTTCTTTTCCAAAACATAACACGAAGTTTATCTAGTGTGTTCTTTGAATAATATTACTTGTTATTTGTTCGTTGTACATTAAAATATTCTTTGCAAAGTGATGGAATATGTAGAAGGGGTAATGAAACTTGTCATTTGTTTGTTTGAATATTAAACAATTCCCCACGATCCACTTGTTTAAAAATATATAAACCTGATTTTATTTCAATTTAAAAGTTAATACTTAAATTCAATAATAAAAAGAAAAAAAAGCTTTGTTGTGCTGAAATTTTGGTAACAACAAATTGAGAAAATTGTTGACCTTATTCAGCAATATTTTATTTAAACCATAAGTATGACTAATTTTTGTGCCGTTCATTCTTAATTGTAGGATTTCATATCAACCATATCGGTTAGAGTTATTCGTATATTTAAAAAAAAATGAATACGGGAGGTGAACTGTGGCTTTGAACAAAATATCACTTCTATCCAATAAAGTTTATGAAATTTAAACGAGTAATATACTATTTTGTTATTTTTTCCCAAAAAGGCAATACAGCATAGTTTATATCTGTTGTAAGCAGTTTTAAAAGAATTTCCCTTTTCATTTTTATAAAAATCGGCAAACATTTAGACACACCCTGTGTGCGACTGCAACGTTTTTGATTCCAAACATCGTTTCAAGCAAAAGTCATGTAAAAATACAACAAATTGATCCGAATGAGAAACGCATGGTTTTTTTTCAGGGCTGCCTTATAATATACAACACATATGACTGAATTTTACATGAAATCAAACTTTACATGAAATGTAAAGCTCAGGTTTTTTTTCTGTGTAGTTTTAAGAGGACGGACGGGACAAATAGTGCGTAAACACTTTCAACCGGTCGGTCCCTGAAAATTAAGGGGTAAGGCTTTCTCTGCCATTGGCTTCCGAAGAAATCCAATTTTGATTTCGAAACCCAAAACCATTGGACCAATTTACCGCATCGTTAAAGTGCTGCCCCCGAAAAGGGTTTAGTCGTGTTGTCGGTTCGAATCTCTAACTGTCTCTTTGTCACCTGTTATGGCAAATTAAGTGTGCATGTGTGAACCGTACTTTGGAAATTACCGGAGGGTTAGTTTCCGAACGGGTGAGTTTGAGGGTACTTCCATCTAGGAAAAACAGAATCAGTAGTTGGTTAAAGTAATCAAGTGAAAGAGGAAGAGATATTTTCCAGTTTATTAGTTTTGGAGCTTGATCCATTCATTTTTTTTTTTAAATCAAGTAAATTTATCTTAAAATATTAACAGCTTAATTTGATTCTACTTCGATCGGTCTACGTATAAGGGATATCATCAAAAAAAAAAATCGTCCTGGTAGGTTTCTATCCCAATGAATGAATGAATGAGCGGAGAGTGAATGACAAATCAATTTGTGAACTTCAAACTTAAAACATCAATCAATATCAGTCTGAAAATCCAGCCGGATATCCTTGGATCTCGGTGCCAAGTAATCAAGCAAATTGAATTTCTCGATATTGTTTTTCCTTCACTCGATTCATTTTGTTTTGAGGACGCTCTATGACAAGTTCCAGTCTTGAGCTACTCCCACTTATGGAGAGGTGTATGTCGTATCTGGTGAAGAGCTCTACTTCAGCTTGATATTTTTATTCTATCTAGCAGGAATCGTAAATTAATGAAATTGATTTAAAAATAACATTTTCTGGATGCAGCTCAAGATGACAAATTAAAATCTCGCAAAAGAGAAAAAAAACCCTTTCTATGAGCTGTGACGATAAATTTTCAAATGACGTGGTAAGTTCATTGATCACTTTGAACTGAGTTCTGGATAAGAATAGAATAGTTCGTAGAATTATTATCAGTGATGTACTGAACTATTAGGCTGGAGGTTGAAATTTTGGCTTGGTCGAATTTTATGTAACGAAAGAATTTTTTTTTTAATTTTCAAAAACAGTTACCTTAACTGAATTTAAGTAATACTTTAGTAGGACAACAATTCAGACAGACAGGCAAAGGACACAAATTATCATAAAAATATGTGTCTATTGTGCCTGGTTTTCGAAAAATACACATCGCAAATAAATTTACTTTTTGACATAGAACAAACAAACCCATTCGGCCGGAACAGCACCGGAATTTCCGAGCCTGGCAAAGAGGGCGTCGGTAGGTTAATCAGTTGCCCAATGTTAGGGTGATTTTCGACATTATCCGAATCCGGGCAGCCAGATGCGGTCAATTGAACGTCACCACTGACTGTCACTATCTGGTGGAGTGAGGGTGGTCTGCCGGAATTTCGACGAAACGGAAGCGCCTAATTTGTTGTTTTCCCCGCCCCGGAGATGATGGGTTCGGTTCGGTTCGGTCTGGCCAAAGTATGGGTATGATATTGCTGATTTGGCATGACCCGGATCTGTTTCCGAACCGGGCATCGGCAAATGGTTACTAATTAATCGCTTCATGAGGCGTTCACAAAAAAGGCTCCACTGACTAGGTCTGATTGAATATATTTACTATAAATAAATTTCCTATCACTGTTTTATCCGGGAGGGATTTGTTGATGGTATAATAAACAGAATGATTTGTTTTGACAGGGAATCAAAAGTGAGTAATAAAACAACATATTTTATTTCGAAATGAAATATTCAACTACAAACAAACATAATTATTGTGAGAGCTTATCAATAAGAATCCAGAATCTTGGGACTTAATTAATAAACGTTAGAGTAGAAACACATGCATTTTAGGAAATTTACTTTAATTTTAACAGGAATTGCCAGGTAACGCAAAATTTTGTAGGTGAAAATATCTGAACTTCATCACATTTTTATACATCAGAGAGTTCTGAATTCCAAGGGTTTTAAAGATTGCTAGTGTAAAAAAAAAGAGTTTTTTGGCCTTTAACGCAACGCACAAGGCCTTCTATTTGTTTGTAACGCTAATTTTTGCATGGGCAGAAAGTAGAGCTTTTCCCGGTTCATTTCCACCAAAAATTAAAATATTTGGTCGGTGACCTCGCATACAATTCTTTTTTGAAAATTTTCTATTTAAAATCTTTTAAAATATGCATTCATATTTAATGTGTTTTTTTCATTTCAGAGGTGTTTATTCTTTTAGTTCAAACTTTCTTTATTTTGAAATTGAACTTGTAGCTCAACAATCATATAAAACATTTTTTAAAAATTTCAAAATTATTTCAAACTAGTCACAGAGCTATTAACATGAAGAAAATTGCATAAAAATATCTTAGAACCCCAAAATTATAAAATCAGTGGGCGAATCCTGTCAGCAGGCCGAGAGGATAAAATTAATAGAGTTGTCGGGAATAACTTGAATCCATTATCTTTAGATTTTCTGATTGTGGAAACACTGGAGGGTATTTTTTTTAAAAAAAAAGCTAATTGATAGACAATCAGTTTATACTAGAAACCATTCTTTTTTGTGGTAACGTTTATCGTGATGCGATCTGGAGAAGAAATGTTTTTCTTAATTTAAGCTCTTGAAAAATTAAGAAAATAAATATTCAAAAGTAAACGATCCGCTTAAAACAATTTTCGATGAGAATTCAGTTTTAATACTTCTCCAGAGTCAAATGTCTTAAAATCCCAATCGCAATTCAGACTCAATGCAAGTCACTACAAAGGTTGCCGAAAAAAATTCTGTGTTTTTGACAAAAAAAAAATCTCGAATTCTGTGATTTGAGCCTAAAATTCTGTGAAGGTTTTCTGTGACGCTAGTTCTACGAAATTCATTGCAGAAATCATGTGAAACATCAAGAAATTGAAAAATACTTACAGTTTTGATAAAAAAAAAATCATTTACATTACCTTGTTTTCATATTTCCTTGAATTATAATCAAAAATAGAAAGTTAAAAGTGACATAAAAATTTCAGATTTTGGAAATCTATACACAATTTAGAAAATCTGTGAATTCTGTGAAAATTTTAAAAGTTCTGTGTTCTGTGACACCGATTCTGTGACGAAATTTGGCTCAAAATTCTGAGATAATACAGATTTTTTTGTGATTTCGGCAACCTTGGTCACTACAGCAGTTTAATCTTGCTTAAATTTTGCATGATTCTTTCTCTTGATAAAATGATCATTATTAACCTGGAGTGTTTTATGAAACGTTTCTTGTCCATTGTGATTCTCCAATTTTATTCAAAAAGCAAGCATTACTTTTAAGGTTGAATAATCCTAGCTTATACAGTTTTCAACCCCTTTAAATTATTATAATAAACTTTGAAATTCTTTGTTTAAAATTGAATTTTAAAATTTTCAAGGATTTTTTAAAATAGATGAATCTAGTCTAAAACTGTGATAAATTTGAAATTATTTAAAAAAACTGCATTTCTATCTTTTAGTTGATCTTAAACTTACAAATACCTATTAACAGTATTGTTGGCAAAAGTTAATTGCAAATGATCGACAGCGAACTAGTCTGAAACGCGTTGTTTTGTTCTTCCCATACTTATTTTAGTTACTAGCTGACTCGGTGTGCGATGCAACACTTTCCAAAAATAAATGAAATTTTGAGAAATTATTTAAATTTTGTTTTTTTTTAGGTATCATAAGTGCTCGGTTATGCCAAAAACTTGTATGAAGCCCCCCTTTCCCCTTCCCAACCGCAAAAGCTGGAAGGAGGTAAGGATGATTCGTAATCAAAAACTCTCACATCAAATTTGGTTACCTATTGGTTGATAAGTTTTAAGCGATACATCAACATTTTTATGAAACCCTCTCCGCCTCCTTCCCTCACCTCTCCACACTGCAAGGCAGAAGGGTCAGTTATTTTCATTTTGCTTGATTACTTCTATACCAAGAAAATTTTATTGGACCCCTCCTCATTTCTTATGTACTTACTGGAAAAAAGATGGTGTTTCAAATAATCCTAGAACCATTTCTCGTACCAAATGATTTCCAATGTCATGTTTGGTTCCATTTGTTTTATAAGTTCTTGGTTTATGCAAAACAAATTTTATGTGAGCTCTCCTCATCCCTAACTTTATCCCCAATTGAAGAAGAAAGGAGTCTCAAATAAGCATATGACCATTTATTGATTTCAAATGCCCTCCCATATCAAATTTGTTTACATTTGCTCAATTAGTTCTCGAGTAAAGCGAAAAATTATAACGAAGCCCCCTTCTTCCCTTCGAATCACCCCACTTGAAGGAGGCAGTAGTACCAAATATTCATAGAAACACTCCTCGTAACTACTCAAATACCCTACCAAGCGAAACTTGGTTCCATTTGCTGGATAAGTTCTCGAGTTATGTAAAAAATAGTATGAGTGCACTCTCCAACCCTAAAATTTCCCCACAGAAAGAACAAAGGGTTCTTAAAATATCATAGAGACATTTCTTGAATTCAAATACCTTCCCATGCCAAATTAAGATCCATATGCTTTAAAAGTTTTCAAATTATGCTGGAAAATGTAAAGTAACCTCCTTCCCCGTTTTTTCTCCACAAAAGAAGAAAAGGGAATCAAATATTCCTAGCACCCTTTCTCGAAATTAAATACTCCTCCAAGCCAAATTTGGTTCCATTTGCTCGAATAGTTCTCAAGTTATGCAATAAAAATGAATGGAAGCCCCTCTCCCCCTCCCTGCGTATATCTCCACTGAAAAAGGGAGGGGTAAAAAAAACAATAGAAACATTTCTCATGCTAAATTTGGTTCCAATATCTTGATTAATTTTCGAGTTATATGAAAAATTATAAGGTAGCCCCCCTTCCCCCTTCCTATCACCCCACTGAGAGGAAAGAGGGGTACCCCGTTCCCAAATACCACCCCATGCCAAATTTGATTAGTTCTCAAGTTATGCAAAAAATTTGTTTTTTGTTTGGGTGGCCCCTCTCCCCCCTACATGAGAGAGGGAGGGGTCTCAAACCATAACATTAACCTTGCCTCCAATACCCCCACCTGCCAAGTTTTACGCAAATCGGTTCAGTACTTTCCTAGTCTAAAGGGAACAGTCAGACATACAGACAGACAGACAGACAGACAGACAGAAATCCATTTTTATAAATATAGATTCAATAACCAAAAGTTGTGAAAAATACTTCCAGCACATAAAAACTTTTGAAGTAAAATGCCTTAATAGAACCATTTGTAAATAAAAAAAAATAGATTCTACTGAACACTCCAGTTCTTCTTCATTATTTATATTAAAATTAATGAAGCATTAATGTAACAGTAAAAAATTCATAATTTCTACAATTTTATACCAGCTGTGGTAAAAACCTTTAGAAATCATTAGTTTGAATTGACCATAGAAATCCACAAAAACTTAAAAAATTAAAATCAGAGGCATTTGATATAGCTCACTTGGCAAGTCAGTTGCTTCCTGAGCCGATGTCCGTGAGTTCGATCACAGTTGTATCGGATAAATTTTTCAATGACTATCCGCCAACTGCATCATTGATTTAAGTCATGAAGACGTTAACACGACTTAAATAAAAAAAAATTAAAATGCAAAAATGTCGTGCAATGCAAAACCGTCGATGAAATTAAAACTTCTGTTGAAAAAAAAAAGTTTTCATTTTTAGTTCATTAATTCAAAAATATCAACTGTATTACGCAAAAATGAAGTTCTGATGATTGATAGAAAATTTATTTACCTTCAATATGAGAAAAAGTAATTTGAAATTGATGTTATGTAGCCAAAGATACAAGGATTTCAGAACAGTTACTTTTAAATTTGACAAAATTTTATATTTTAAGTTCTTTTGAAAACTGGTCCGCTGAGATTTGTATAATTTTTAATCTAAGGTAAAAGAAATTGTAAAATACTATAAACTTAAAACTATAAATTTATGTTACATTTGGATAACACCAAATACAACAAAGATATTCCTAATAATAAATTTCATATAAAATTTTCATATAAAGTAAGTTTTTCAATCCAAATCAATGATCTTTCTAAAGGGTGAAACGGCCAAAATTTGGTCAAGGGAAAGCGCGTGTAAATCGATGAAATCGTTTATTTAAAAAATCAAATTAAATATCTTTTTCAAGTTAAATTAGTATAAAATTCAGGAACAATATTCAGTTAGGCTTCCGCATTTCCAAATCCGAATTGCCGGGCCGTACGCTTAACCCCTGCCATCAGATTTTGTACAGCCACCTTGTCCACCTTCTTCGCCACAGAAAGCCAGTTTGCCTTGAACTGCTGCTCGTCTTTAGAAGTTTTTTTGGTCTTCTTTAGGTTCCGCTTGACAATAGCCCAGTATTTCTCAATTGGGCGGAGCTCTGGCGTGTTGGGAGGGTTCTTGTCCTTGGGAACCACCTGCACGTTGTTGGCGGCGTACCACTCCATGGCCTTTTTACCGTAATGGCAAGATGCCAAATCCGGCCAAAACAGTACGGAACAACCGTGTTTCTTCAGGAAAGGCAGCAGACGTTTATTCAAACACTATTCCACGTAAATTTCTTGGTTGACAGTCCCGGAAGCTATGAAAATGCTGCTTTTCAAGCCACAGGTACAAATGGCTTACCAAACCAGATATTTTTTCGCGAACTTTGACAGTTTCATGTGGTTGAAAATATCTGCTACCTTTCCTCTTCCTTTTGCTGTATAAAACTCCTGTCCCGGAAGCTGCTTTGACGTAGGTTTCGTCGTCCATTACCACGCAGTCAAACTTCATTAGCATCGTCGTGTACAGCCTCCGGGATCGCGCTTTGGCCGTCGTATTTTGTTTATCATCGCGATTTGGAGTCTCTACCTTCTGTAAGTCGATAGTCCGGCTCGGTTTTTGGTTCGATGCACGGTTGTAGACGATACTCCCAGCTTATTTGTGGCACTCGGAGAGAGAGGTTTGGGTTTCGCTTGAAACTACCGGCAACTCTCTTTGTCGTCTCAGCGGCTTCCGGTTTTCGATTTCCCCCGATTCAGACTTCCTGGCTGTCGACAAACGTTCCCCAAACACTTTAATTACATTTGTAACGGTTGATTTGGCAACTTTTAGTGATTTTGCCAGCTTTGCGTGCGAGAAGTCCGGATTTTCGCGATGCGCGAGCTAAATTTGATACGCTGCTCTTCTTCCTTGGACGGCATTTTGACAACTGAAGAGTGAATTCCAAAATAAAAATAGGAGTAACATTCTACACACACATACCTTCAAAATGAGGGGTGTTCAGGTTTTTTAAATGCAAAATTGAAAGAAATACTTCAAGTTGTTATTTACCAAATTTTGACCGTATTACCCTTTAAGCGTTAATTTTTTTTATTTTTCAGAATGACAAAAACTTGAATAAAAATGAAAAAAAAAAAAATTTTAAAGAAAACATTGCATTGCAGTGGAATAATTTTTCAGATTGAAAATTCATAAATATAGAGTATAAATCTTAAAAAAAAACAAATCGTATGGGGACTCACCGACCAAATATTTTAATTTTGCCTGGAAATAACTCCGAAAAGGCTAAATAGAGTTACTGCTTTTATCTTCTTTTGAACATTTGGTTGCTTGGGTATACCTATGGAAATAAAGTAACACACGGTGTGTTTCTAGAACATTTTTACTTGATTGAAGGCATTGAAAGTTACATGTTGGCTGACAAAGAGAATCAACTGCCCAATTCCCTTTAGTGAACTTTATGTACTCATTAATTAACTTGAAAGTAGCAAAAGTACCGTAAAATGGGGTAACTTTGATCAACAATAAATTTATGCACATTATCATCCATTACTGAGTCTATGGTTTGAATTTTTGAAAACTGTTTTCTACATTTGAAATTTTTTTCTGTTAGTAAAAATGTAATTTAAAAATCCTAAAATATCTACGTTTTCTAAGGCTCGCAAACAAACAGCTTTCCTGATGATACCAAAAAGCATTTAGAAGCAAACGGGTTGTTGAAAGTGAAAGAACTACTTTTTTCTTTGTATGTTTATAGTTATAGTGCTATTTTTATAGTCATTTAGTTATAATTTTTTTATATTTAAAAATTAAGGACATTTTCCAAGAGTAAGCCCGTATTGGACAAATGCATAGGAACCCTATCAAATGGTTAACTTTGAAGAAAAAATGAAAATGGAAATAGTGTGAGGGCCTACAGGAATGTGTGAAGGTAAAATTTTATCTGTATTTTGTAGCTCTAACTATTTAGCAGTTCATTTAATTTTTGCCCCTAATTGTACGCACCATAAAAGTTCTTTTTTCGATTATAAATGTTTTTAAAAGAAAACGTTAAAAGGCGAGATAAAAATTAATAAACTAGCATATGTAAATATTATGAAGGTGTTTTGTATCCTTTATGATCAAGAAAACTCGAAAAAACCGTCGAAAATATGGACTGATCAATGTTACCCCTAAGTATCAGATTCAAAACTGAGACGAAATCGATTTTTAAATCAAATTTAAAGTAGTCTAATAAATTTTTGCAACCATGGTGTACGTTCATAAGAGTCCAGTACTGGTTTTAAAAATATGAAACATGCCACATTTCCCTTAACAGAGAAAATAGTCGAAAAATATTGAAAAAAGTGATCAATATTACCCCGGATTACGGTACGTACATTGTACAGGACTTAAGTCACATAAAGGGCACAAAAGTGCTCAAAAAGGGATTTGGGAATCGCAAAAAGTGCATTGAGGTGCTTTCAAAATCAAATCACCACTTCGAGTTCCAGTTTCAGTAAAAAGGCGTGGTCTTGTGATAGCGTGTTCGATTCTCACCCCGAAGGTCGGGGTTCGATTCCCAAGACGGGCAAGTTTTTTTTTCTATAAGTTATTTGGTAATTGAGTGACCATTCTAATGTTATAGATGTAGGAAATGTGGGAAAGAAGCAGTTGAAAAATTTGTCGAGTTTGGAATCCGGCGCGTGGCTTGACGGCGGCACCATATACAGAACATAGTAAATAATCAAGAGAAGGTGATATAAACCGATTCCAAGGGTGCAGATAGAGAGATATTTTGCTCATATTACGATTTTTCGTAAGCTGAATTAAAAGGCCGCTGGAAGCTGAATAGAAGATCACTAAGATTTGTTTTGGAACTTGGAAGTATTGATAAGAACATAAACTTTGAGCTGCATAGAACGTACTTAATATCAATGATGGGGCTGAGAAGGCGCTTCTGTAACTGTTTTGTGGGACTTTTGGTTGCTTGGGTAGTGTATCAACTCTTGGATAGCCATATTAACCTCAAATAACCTAAATATCTCTAAAAACCCAAGGGCCTCAATCTCACCGAGGGACTGCAATGACCCAACTAAACCCGCATTCTCGTCTCGTGCACTATCGATGGACGTATTGAGATTTTACCGGCAACATAATCATAATAATAATATGTATTTAGATATTATCCAATTATCAGTTTTGTCGATAGATCCTATTTAGTCAACTATCGTTACCTTCTTCTCAAAATTTTTTAAGAGTGTAGAGTTTTCATTGTATAAATCAAGGCAAATTTCAATAATGATTTAAAAACTTACATTGATTTTGCATCATTCATGCTCATATCTATACTTATAAAGGGAAAATTCCAGATTGTCTTGTTAAATGAATTTTATTCCCAACAAAGCCCGAGAAAACTTACAACTTAAAAGGATTTCAAATGTTTTTCTTCACTTTCTTCACTTTTTCAAATGTCGGCAAACTTTCGTCCAAAACTGATAACTTCTGTATTTTTAAAATATTGACAAATCTATTTTTTTTAATGAGAAGAAAATACTTCCTTATCCATTGTCGAGGGCTCAGGGAAGCAGTGGGTGATTCCCAGACATTAAATGAGGCGGACACTCTAACTCCAATTTTCGGGTGAGTTTCTTTTATTCACTTTTGCGGTGTACTTGAGGTCAAATGATGACACACCTTCACTTGCAGTTCAAACAATTTATTTGCACATAAAACTACACATTTATTTTTAACTTAAAGACTTTGACGACTTAAATTTACTTTTATTTCTAAACACTTAACAAATACTTTGAATAATAATTGTGGGACACTTTTACGGCCTGGCCGTCTACTCGTCGTGCTGGAACAAATCGAAGTGAACGATGTGATGGCGGTTCGATATGCCCAAGCCGATCTTTTGCGGTGCATAGAACGCCATGTCTCCCGCCAAAGAGTTTCGCGGAATCCTGTTCACAATAGAATTGAAATATTTCATGCGCCTCAGGCGCCTCACGCGCCGTCGGTAGTTGCGCCGTCGATAGTTTGCGCCGTCGGTGTTTGCGCCGTGTCGAAAGCTCGTTGCTGAAAAGGACCGATTTCTATTCCCAAACATCCTGCCACCTCCAGAAATGGTCATTTCTGGATACTGTTGTAATCGCTCGCTTGTATGGAAGAAGAAGTGTCATCGTCTGAACGGTAACTCGTATCGTACCTGACCTTGCGTCGCTGATGCCGAAAAACCATGGGTTTCGATTCTGGGGAAAATATAAGACCCGGTAGACCCGGACAATAACAGGTAAAATATTGGAATGGTCCTCACCTGGGACCCAAAATATCAGGGGGCCTTGTACTTCAATTCATATCTGCTATCCTAGATCATTCATGCCAATTTCCGTTCAAAATTTTGTTGCTGGTATTGATTGATGAACATCCACTTTCATTCATCTTTCAATCGGTTGATGCGATCGACTGCAAAGCTTTGCAGCCGAAACCTAAGCCATCCCGTCTTCTCCGGTCGATAACTTATGATTGCCCAAAAATATTTGCCCATTACATAGGTGATCGATTTGTATCATGTGTGTACTATTTACTGCTCCCAATCTCCCAATGCTACCTCATAATCCACATCCAGGGATTGAAATGCTCTTGCTCAAGCGGCTGAGCATCACAGCTCTTGAAGCTCGAGAGCGAAGAAAGCTGGAGCCAATTCTAGCCCACCAATAAATGCTCAAATTAAGCTCATACCTCTTCTGGCTCTAGGAGATAAGGTTTTGCATTTTGCTTTGAGCTTGTTAGCTCAAGGAGCCGAAATTTCTTGAGCTTGTTGGCTCAGCAAAATTGTAACACTTGAGCCAAATGATGTGTATTGACTTTGCTATTGTGGTGCTGTGTGAGCCAACGGCTTTTTTTATGCACCAGGAACTGTGGAAGGGCTTGTTGGGATTAATAAAATGAATGTTAAAGATTTCTTGTAACTGGTAAAAGTTACCAGCACTAGTAACTATGAAATAGTAAAATTTCGAAATTTTCGGGAAAAACGCCAATTGAAAGGGCTTTTTGGGAGGATTATTAAAATCAATGTTAGAGAGTTCTAGTAACTAGTAAAAGTTACCAGCACTAGTAACTATGAAATAGTAAAATTTACAATTTTTCGGGAAAAACACCAAATGAAAGGGCTTTTTGCGAGGATTAATAAAATCAATGTTAGAGAGTTCTAGTTACTAGTAAAAGTTACCAGCACTAGTAACTATGAAGTAGTAAAATTTACAATTTTTCGGGAAAAACGCCAAATGAAAGGGCTTTTTGCGAGGATTATTAAAATCAATGTTAGAGAGTTCTAGTAACTAGTAAAAGTTACCAGCACTAGTAACTATGAAAAAGTAAAAATTACATTTTTTTCGGGAAAAACGTCAAAAGAATGGGCTTGTTGTGAGGATTATTAAAATCAATGTTAGAGAGTTCTAGTTACTAGTAAAAGTTACCAGCACTAGTAACTATGAAATAGTAAAATTTACAATTTTTCGGGAAAAACGCCAAAAGAAAGGGCTTTTTGTGAGGATTATTAAAATCAGTGTAAGAGAGTTCTAGTAACTAGTAAAAGTTACCAGCACTAGTAACTATGAAATAGTAAAATTTACAATTTTTCGGGAAAAACGCCAAAAGAAAGGGCTTTTTGCGAGGATTATTAAAATCAATGTTAGAGAGTTCTAGTAACTAGTAAAAGTTACCAGCACTAGTAACTATGAAATAGTAAAATTTACAATTTTTCGGGAAAAACGCCAAAAGTAAGGGCTTTTTGTGAGGATTATTAAAATCAGTGTAAGAGAGTTCTAGTAACTAGTAAAAGTTACCAGCACTAGTAACTATGAAATAGTAAAATTTACAATTTTTCGGGAAAAACACCAAAAGAAAGGGCTTTTTGCGAGGATTAATAAAATCAATGTTAGAGAGTTCTAGTTACTAGTTAAAGTTACCAGCACTAGTAACTATGAAGTAGTAAAATTTACAATTTTTCGGTAAAAACGCCAAATGAAAGGGCTTTTTGCGAGGATTATTAAAATCAATGTGAGAGAGTTCTAGTAACTAGTAAAAGTTACCAGCACTAGTAACTATAAAATAGTAAAATTTACAATTTATCGGGAAAAACGCCAAATGAAAGGGCTTTTTGTGAGGATTATTAAAATCAATGTTATAGAGTTTCAGTCAATAGAAAAAGTTACTAGCACTAGTTACTATGAAATAGTAAAATTTCGAAATTTTCGGGAAAACGCCAAATGAAAGGGCTTGTTGCGAGTATTATTAAAATCAATGTTAGAAATTACTAATTACTGGTAAAAGTTACCAGCACTGGTAACTATGAAATAGTCAAATTTCGAAATTTTCGGGAAAAACGCCAAATGAGAGGACTTGTTGCGAGGATTATTGGAATCAATGTTTATGTGTTAAAAATTTGTAAGTTTTACTATTTCATAGTTACTAGTGCTGGTCACTTTAACTAGTAACTAGAACTCTCTAACATTGATTTTAATAATCCTCACAAAAAGCCCTTTCTTTTGGCGTTTTTCCCGAAAAATTGTAAATTTTACTATTTCATAGTTACTAGTGCTGGTAACTTTTACTAGTTACTAGAACACTCTAACATTGATTTTAATAATCCTCACAAAAAGCTATTTCTTTTGGCGTTTTTCCCGAAAAATTGTAAATTTTACTATTTCATAGTTACTAGTGCTGGTAACTTTTACTAGTTACTAGAACTCTCTAACATTGATTTTAATAATCCTCACAAAAAGCCCTTTCATTTGGCGTTTTTCCCGAAAAATTGTAAATTTTACTATTTCATAGTTACTAGTGCTGGTCACTTTAACTAGTAACTAGAACTCTCTAACATTGATTTTAAAAATCCTCACAAAAAGCCCTTTCTTTTGGCGTTTTTCCCGAAAAATTGTAAATTTTACTATTTCATAGTTACTAGTGCTGGTAACTTTTACTAGTTACTAGAACTCTCTAACATTGATTTTAATAATCCTCACAAAAAGCCCTTTCATTTGGCGTTTTTCCCGAAAAATTGTAAATTTTACTAATTCATAGTTACTAGTGCTGGTAACTTTTACTAGTTACTAGAACTCTCTAACATTGATTTTAATAATCCTCACAAAAAGCTATTTCTTTTGGCGTTTTTCCCGAAAAATTGTAAATTTTACTATTTCATAGTTACTAGTGCTGGTAACTTTAACTAGTTACTAGAACTCTCTAACATTGATTTTAATAATCCTCACAAAAAGCCCTTTCATTTGGCGTTTTTCCCGAAAAATTGTAAATTTTACTATTTCATAGTTACTAGTGCTGGTAACTTTTACTAGTTACTAGAACTCTCTAACATTGATTTTAATAATCCTCACAAAAAGCCCTTTCATTTGGCGTTTTTCCCGAAAAATTGTAAATTTTACTATTTCATAGTTACTAGTGCTGGTAACTTTAACTGGTAACTAGAACTCTCTAACATTGATTTTAATAATCCTCACAAAAAGCCCTTTCATTTGGCGTTTTTCCCGAAAAATTGTAAATTTTACTATTTCATAGTTACTAGTGCTGGTAACTTTTACTAGTTACTAGAACTAACATTGATTTTAATAATCCTCACAAAAAGCCCTTTCATTTGGCGTTTTTCCCGAAAAATTGTAAATTTTACTATTTCATAGTTACTAGTGCTGGTCACTTTAACTAGTAACTAGAACTCTCTAACATTGATTTTAAAAATCCTCACAAAAAGCCCTTTCTTTTGGCGTTTTTCCCGAAAAATTGTAAATTTTACTATTTCATAGTTACTAGTGCTGGTAACTTTTACTAGTTACTAGAACTCTCTAACATTGATTTTAATAATCCTCACAAAAAGCCCTTTCATTTGGCGTTTTTCCCGAAAAATTGTAAATTTTACTATTTCATAGTTACTAGTGCTGGTAACTTTTACTAGTTACTAGAACTCTCTAACATTGATTTTAATAATCCTCACAAAAAGCTATTTCTTTTGGCGTTTTTCCCGAAAAATTGTAAATTTTACTATTTCATAGTTACTAGTGGGGATTTTTTTTTATTATCTGACGGGTTTGCGCCGGGGGTCTTCAGATTTTCCCCAAAATTGAAAATTTGGTTCATTTTTGCGACTTAAAAACACATGTATTTTTTCAGATTTCTAACATTTTTATTTTTTGAGTTAGCTTCGGTTAGATTTTTTTGTAAATAAAAAATAACCATTTTTCAAAGCTACATAACTCTGTTGTTTCTCAACGGAAATTATAAAATAGCACATCAAAATGCATTGAAATTTTATCAGCTTTCCAAATAGAATAGTTGAAAAATTTTAAATAATGACCTTCAACATGAAAAGTTGTAAATAAACTTTAAATGGCGTCTAAAAGTACCGTCTGCACCACCGAATATTTTGCAAAAAATACCTTTGTATAGCTCGATTCATGATGCAACTTTCATCTGAAGACACCAAAGTGGGCCATTAACACCTTGAAGAGTGATGAAAGAAATAAAGTCTGCTTCATTTAATATTGGAACAAATTCTTTTGCTCATTGTGGCGCTCCTAGTGGACGGATTTGGAAACTTTTTTCACCCACGTGTCGGGAAATTCATTACCTTTCACCATGTATTTATGTCATAACACCAAACGATAGCATTTTGTAAACAACCGCCATGGAAGCCGAACGGAGAGATCAAATTGTGCACAGTTTTTTTACGAGTACGAGTACGAGAATTTCTTCGAAACAGCAATGAATATTTTTTTTAATTTTTTTTTATGAAAGAGTAAAGAAAATGCTACATTTGTATGAAAAACAAATTATCAATTCGTTAATAAATGACTGAACTACACGCAATTGTTTGTGTTCCAATATTAAATGAAGCAGACTTTACATTCGTCGAACTTGGTCAGCACTTGGTCGTACAGCTTTCGAGCACGGATTCTGGCCACATTGTTCTGCTTCAGCG
Source organism: Uranotaenia lowii (assembly GCF_029784155.1). Taxonomy (NCBI): domain Eukaryota; kingdom Metazoa; phylum Arthropoda; class Insecta; order Diptera; family Culicidae; genus Uranotaenia; species Uranotaenia lowii. The sequence continues at coordinate 69,527,389 of NC_073693.1, read as the reverse complement.
TCCGATTTGGCTGTTTGCTGGCTCGGAATGACCTTATTCCTTCCCGGAGACGAATTCGTCGCACCGTACTGTGAGCGGCCTGGAACTTATTGGCCAAATCACGGTCTGAAAGATTGGGATTCCTCTTGACGGCCTTGATGACTTTCCCACGCAGTTTCCGGTCGACAGTTCCACTCCGACGCTTCGAATGCGGCTTCCGAGCCGTCGTCAATGTTTCCTTGTACTGCTTGATAACACGCCATACGGTATTTCTGGGCATTTTAAGCTGTTTAGCTAGCTTCGATGCCGACAACAATGGATTTTCAAGAAAACTGTGCACAATTTGATCTCTCCGTTCGGCTTCCATGGCGGTTGTTTACAAAATGCTATCGTTTGGTGTTATGACATAAATACATGGTGAAAGGTAATGAATTTCCCAACACGTGGGTGAAAAAAGTTTCCAAATCCGTCCACTAGGAGCGCCACAATGAGCAAAAGAATTTGTTCCAATATTAAATGAAGCAGACTTTAATGACAATAAATCTCTTTTTTTGCATCGAAAACAAACAATGGTCGAACAACTGCACTCACATATGGAGATAGCAAGCACTTCTAACAACATGGAAACAAAAGAACTTATCAAAGCTGGTAAAAACATTATTTTTTCGTCCTTTTCAGACTGCCCTTACTCGCATAACAGTCCCATATGAATTTTCGTCATTTTAGGTCAACATAAGGCTTCAACATAAAAGACTAAAAAAAGAGGTTTTGTTCTAGAAATTTCGAAAAAAATTATCAATTCGTGGCTGTTCTATATGAAATATACCTGAATAACAGTCCCATATGTGAAATACCACGGATTTGGTTACTTTTCAATGTTTCTTTCGGCGAAATAGTCTTTAGTTTATTGCTTTGAATCATTTAAACATTTTTTAACTCACTTGATGTTGAATGATGCACACTAGTTTTCGAAGGCAGGTCTGACTTTCTTAGGAATGGCTTCCTGAGCGAAAAACTATCGGATGCAATCAAAAATCGTAAAAAGATTCAACTTAAAATGTGGAATTCATGATATTTTTTTGCAAAGGTATGTTTCTTTTTCTGACAATTGCATTTAGAAGTTCAAAAATGATCAAATTTAAGTCTTAGAAAGTAGCTTGGTGAGAAAAATATATTTTGTATGGGACTGTTATGCTAGTAGATTCGAAAAAAGGTTTCAAATGTGATTGATTAACAGTCCCATAATGAATAAAAATGGTGCTCTCGACCTTACCAATAACCCAATTTTGAAAATTTCAGGCTTAACGATTTATTATGACAACCTAGAAACGATTTTCGTCTATGCTGAAAGTGGTGGTCACAATTTAAAAGTATATTCCAAAACAGAAAAAGCTGATTGTCTCGCTTGCTTATTTTTGTATATGGGACTGTTATGAAAGAAGGGGCGGTAGATTGTTGCAGCTTAACTGACTTCATGTTATATCCAAAAATCTAATAACGTATTCGTTTATACCCAGTTTTGCACCAGGTCACAACAAGTTATGCACATTTTACTGTCATTTTTAGAAGTTTATGCGCTAAGTTTTGCATCCGTAATTCCCCAGATTTGATTTAAAATGGACGGCGGAACACTGAAGATTCGTGTGTAGCAAAAAAGGTAGCAAAACACTTACGACGAATTATGTTCGTTCTATAGTATGGTAAACCTCAGAACCGGGCGAATGTAGAAAACGAATACGGTAAAAGTATCATATTTTCATCATTTTACAGCCTGGGCTGGCCATACTGAGCTCTTTGATTATTTCTACAACATTTGTGCCACTTTCTCATACTTTTTTGATCAATGGGAAAGGATTTTGGTGTCCAGTGCTTAGCTCCCGATATAAAAACTATGTAAAGCACGTCTATATTTCATTTTTTAATCACATTTTTGTGATCCCAAACACAGGGACTGAACCTTCTACTATTGGCATTGATTATGCTTCACAATGACCTTTGACCGAAAAATTAATAAGTTATGTAGTATATGACCAGGTTGTAAAAGCAACATTCCAATTATTAGTTATATCACTTAAACAATACGATACTCAGAATTTTGGTTCTAATTTAAAGTCAGTTTTGCTGCAAACACTCTACAAAGCACGAAAAAGTAGTGGTTTTTACCTGCTTTGGTAAGTTCTTTTGTTTCCATGTTGTTAGAAGTGCTTGCTATCTCCATATGTGAGTGCAGTTGTTCGACCATTGTTTGTTTTCGATGCAAAAAAAGAGATTTATTGTCATTATTTCTTTCATAACTCTTCAAGGTGTTAATGGCCCACTTTGGTGTCTTCAGATGAAAGTTGCATCATGAATCGAGCTATTCAAAGGTATTTTTTGCAAAATATTCGGTGGTGCAGACGGTACTTTTAGACGCCATTTAAAGTTTATTTACAACTTTTCATGTTGAAGGTCATTATTTAAAATTTTTCAACTATTCTATTTGGAAAGCTGATAAAATTTCAATGCATTTTGATGTGCTATTTTATAATTTCCGTTGAGAAACAACAGAGTTATGTAGCTTTGAAAAATGGTTATTTTTTATTTACAAAAAAATCTAACCGAAGCTAACTCAAAAAATAAAAATGTTAGAAATCTGAAAAAGTACATGTGTTTTTAAGTCGCAAAAATGAACCAAATTTGCAATTTTGGGGAAAATCTGAAGACCCCCGGCGCAAATTGTCAGATAATAAAAAAAAAATCCCCTAGTGCTGGTAACTTTAACTAGTTACTAAAACTCTCTAACATTGATTTTAATAATCCTCACAAAAAGCCCTTTCATTTGGCGTTTTTCCCGAAAAATTGTAAATTTTACTATTTCATAGTTACTAGTGCTGGTAACTTTTACTAGTTACTAGAACTCTCTAACATTGATTTTAATAATCCTCACAAAAAGCCCTTTCATTTGGCGTTTTTCCCGAAAAATTGTAAATTTTACTATTTCATAGTTACTAGTGCTGGTAACTTTAACTAGTAACTAGAACTCTCTAACATTGATTTTAATAATCCTCACAAAAAGCCCTTTCATTTGGCGTTTTTCCCGAAAAATTGTAAATTTTACTATTTCATAGTTACTAATGCTGGTAACTTTTACTAGTTACTAGAACTCTCTAACATTGATTTTAATAATCCTCACAAAAAGCCCTTTCATTTGGCGTTTTTCCCGAAAAATTGTAAATTTTACTATTTCATAGTTACTAGTGCTGGTAACTTTAACTAGTTACTAGAACTCTCTAACATTGATTTTAATAATCCTCACAAAAAGCCCTTTCATTTGGCGTTTTTCCCGAAAAATTGTAAATTTTACTATTTCATAGTTACTAGTGCTGGTAACTTTTACTAGTTACTAGAACTCTCTAACATTGATTTTAATAATCCTCACAAAAAGTCCTTTCATTTGGCGTTTTTCCCGAAAAATTGTAAATTTTACTATTTCATAGTTACTAGTGCTGGTAACTTTAACTAGTAACTAGAACTCTCTAACATTGATTTTAATAATCCTCACAAAAAGCCCTTTCATTTGGCGTTTTTCCCGAAAAATTGTAAATTTTACTATTTCATAGTTACTAGTGCTGGTAACTTTTACTAGTTACTAGAACTCTCTAACATTGATTTTAATAATCCTCACAAAAAGCCCTTTCATTTGGCGTTTTTCCCGAAAAATTGTAAATTTTACTATTTCATAGTTACTAGTGCTGGTAACTTTAACTAGTAACTAGAACTCTCTAACATTGATTTTAATAATCCTCACAAAAAGCCCTTTCATTTGGCGTTTTTCCCGAAAAATTGTAAATTTTACTATTTCATAGTTACTAGTGCTGGTAACTTTTACTAGTTACTAAAACCGTCCAACATTTATTTTTAAAAATCCATGCAACAAGCCCTTTTTTTAGTTACTTCACTTGTGCACAAAAAAGCAGGCGTTGGCTCGAACAGTAGCAGTGAAAACAAGCTCAACGAATTTGAATCGGTTGAGCCAACAAGCTCAAGCTCCTCTGGAGGCATGAGCTAACGGGCTCACGAGGCAAAAAAAGAGCTAAGGTTTCTTCCAAATAAGAGCTTAGCAATGCGAAGCTCCGGAGACAAAAACGATAGGAGCTTCGTCGATTGCTTTGTAAGCGGAGCTATGGAAATAAAGAGCTATGAAGCTCGCTCAAATGAGCTTAATTTTCAATCCCTGTCCACATCTCATTCAAATAAAAAATTTTAGCCCTTCTCATATTAGCTACATCAAGCTCAAATGTTTATTCGAGACTGGCTCGAGCTGGTTCTGAGCCGAGCTGATCGCTGCTTCTTGTAAACCATGTATCCTCTTGAAGGTTCGAAATTTTAAAACCCAACCAAACGCATCTTCGGATTTTCGGAGCATTTCATAGCCGAACGACTATTGAAGTCGTTGCTTCGGGAATTCTCTCGTATCTCATTTGTCGGAACAACCCAATTACTATCGCTGCTATCGTATAGATCGATGACGCACACTTTAATTGGAAAGTCGCCAGAATTAGCCTGTTTAAAGTCTACTCCAAGTGCAAAGTAAACAAAGTTTTCGAAACCCAAACGAATACAGCTAAAAATGCCTTGCCCGAAGAATCTCTTCGGTATGGTGGTGGTGTGATCCGAGCCGGTGTCCAACAGTGCAACAAAATAGAGAGAATGGATGAAACTACTCGGAGAATTTCTGGCTCTGGTTGCTGCTTCCCCGGTCAACAGCTGATCGATCAGCTGTTTGGGTTCGTGTGGTTCTTCTACTTTGGTGACGTCATCGAGCTGGCGTCGCTGCTTGTTGTTGACCAAAGGCTGCTGTTGTGTGAAGCAAACAAGAGGGTGTACTGGGTAGTACTCGTTGGTGTTGATCCCCTGGGGATTTATCTCGCCCTTCTGCAGTCGTGAATTGGTGCTGAACCTCGGAACGTATGCTGTGTACAATACCAGTGCTGGCCCCTGCCACCTTGAGGAAATTGGACCCATATCTGCCAAGAAACAATCGTGAAAAACTCCATCCGCTAAAATACTCGAATTTGTATTAGATTCGAATGCTGCTCCATTCGAGCCCTGCTCCACATAAAGCCCAAGTGCTTGAAATGATCCGTTCCGATCTGAATTTCTCGACAGCTGAAGCGCCTTTCGCTCAGCCGGAATGCGTCCCAATACAATTTCGGAATTCCATACCTCCTTTCCTGCCACCGTCTTCGCCCTGGGGATGATGTCCATGTTTACATCTTTCCGCTGTTGACGAACTCGAGTGGTGAAAACACGAGCCGAAGCTTCATCATGCGTCGTGCGATAATCTTCCTGTGTTAGTTGATCGGGAGACGAGAGCTGATCAGTTGGATGGATATGCCAATACATATTGTGTATATCAGCAACCAAAACAAATTGATGAGAGCGAGATCGCTTGTTGATCGTTCTCAAGTGCTGCCTTGAAGTGTTCAAGGTTGTATAAGGGGAACCGTATAAAACAAAGACGTTGATTTTCGTACTTCTATTGCGCATTTCAGAGTAGTGGGGGACATGAGAATCTGGTTTGGATGTATGCTCGCAGTCGGTCACTAGTGCCATGTGACTGAGCCGAATATACTCCGTAAATAATTGTCGATGTTGGTCGCCCCTAACAGCTTCTTCAACCAGTTGATTTCCCAATACATGCAACGGACCTCTAGGTTTCAGATCGTCGCCCAGCTGATTCATGACGTCATCTTTCAAACTACGATAGACCGTTTGGTGGGGATCTTCTTCACATTTTATCTCCTCTGACGAATAGGATGCAATGAATGAGTCTTCGTCAATCACCTTAATTTCATCCACTCGATTCTCCTTTTCGATTCGGGCAAATTGACATACAATGGGAATTGATTGTGGTGTATCAATATCGGATTTGGTTTTTCCTGATACCACCCAACCGAAAACGGTGTTAACAAATAACGGTATCGATTCACCCAAACAAATATGACCGGGTGTTGAAAACAACTCGAAAAATATCTCAGCACCAAGAACTAGATCAATGGGCTTTCTTTGGTGAAACTCTGGGTCAGCAAACGTTAAATTTTCTGGAATAGGCCACTCAGAAATATCAATGTTTGAGGCTGGTAATTCTATCGCGGCTTTTGGCAAAATTAACATGGGAATCGAAGTAGTGTAGCTAGAATTACGTGATTTGATCACGGCTTGGAATCGAAACTTGACTCTGGTCGATGAGTTTCCAATTCCAACTATCGGTAAATCAACCTTTGTACGTCTGGTCTGCATGAGATTGTACCGGCGATTAGTGGCAAAACAACATTCGCTGCCTGAATCCAGTAAGGCACGAGCTAAATGTTGGTTCCCTTCGTCATCGACTACCACTACCACGGCCGTGGCTAAGATTACTCGGGATCGATCGAAGGTTGGTTTGTGGCAACTGGTGCTGGTGATCCCGGAGTAAGCTATGTTGATTCTCGGAGCTGGAGCTGGGGCTGATGACGGTTGCTGTTCGACGTTGGCCGGTACCCGATCAGGAGACCATATCAAAATAATAAGTCAAACGTATCTCACCAAGATATTTACATCTGATTCAGTTATAATTAAGTACACACAATTTTCGATTTTAAGTTCCTCCAATCTATATTCTATCTTATTCTGATTGACAGACTTGAATGGGGTTGAGCTCATTTTCAATGATGAAGTTTTTTTTCGGATAGTCCTAAAATAAAATGATTATATCTTATTTTGATATACGTACAACTTTTTATGAAACACGGACATCGAAGTCAACGGCCCAAACCGTGCATTAGTGAGTTTCGCTCAACAGATCCATGAAATTTAATCCAATTTTTGGGAAACCAAAAATAGAGCATGGTTTTAGCATATAATGTGGTTTGTTGACATTCCCCTAGAAATTTTTCTCGAAGCAAAGCACTCATATCTTGATAAGTTATAGTTTGATAGGTTTTGTTCTGCCCAATATCAAACTATGCTATCTGAACGAGATATAATCTTGAAAAGAGCATATCTAAAATTAAAATAATTTAGCTATGATCGCATAGATTTTTTGTTATAATTTGAGATATTTTAACATCCTACGAGTACTGAATAATAACTCATTTAGATAGGAAAAAAAATAGTTTCAAAATATCTCATCTTGATATAATTTAGTTTTTCCCTCCTAATCGGGTAGTGTGTTGGCGATTGTTTTAGCGGGGTTGGAATTGGTATGGGTATGTGTATTGGGGCAAAGAAGCGTGTGGTGTCTTGATCGGCAATTCTTGCAGCAGTTCTCCGACGGACATTTTCTCGAGTAGTGGCCTCTTCGGAAACAATTTAGGCAAAGTTTGTTTTGTTTTACGAGTGCGGTTTTTTGTTGAACGGGTAAATTAGAGAAAGTGGGGCATTGGAATAAGTAGTGATCATGTGGGCAAGCGAAGCAATATGCTTTTCTGGGTCTTTGGAATGCACTGTAGCTTCCTGAACGTGGATTTAATTGGCGATTTTGTGGTTGGGGATGGGTTTCAGTGTGTGGTTTGGAAGATAACTGTTCGAGGACAGTTACTCGGCGTTGGATGAAATCAGTGAGGTTTCGGAAAGATATGTTCTCACTGGCGGAAGAATATTCTTCCCAATCTCTACGGGTGGTGTGATCTAAGCGACTGGAGAGAAGGTGAATTTAAAGCAAGTCCCAGTGTTCAGTAGATTCTCCCAGTTGCTTTAAAATTCGTACGTTTGCTTCAAATTTTTCGACCAGCGAATGTAGTTCTATATGCGATTCTCGTCGTAGAATTGGAAATTCGAAAAGTGTTTGGACGTAGTTCCTTTTAAGAATGCGGGAATTTTGGAAATGTTGGTTCAGCAAATTCCAAGCAACGGGGTAGTTTGTGGCGAATATTGGGATGGTTTGTATAAGTTGAAGAGCCTCTCCAGTAAGCGATGATCGCAAATAATAAAATTTCTGGATGCTTGATAGTTCTTGTGACGAGTGGACCAGTGAAACAAACAGGTCATGGAAATTGAGCCAGTTCTCGAAATTTCCAGAAAAGATGGGCAATTTGACATCGGGCAACTTAACATGCGTTTGTTGGGGCTGTGTAAAATGAGATTGTGCTTGTACTGTGGCTTGTGGGGGACATTTTTGTAGCAGGAATCCTTTGACTCTATAAAAGGCGGATTCAAACGTGGTTTTTTGCTCGAGGTACTTATCTAGTGCTTCAGGTGTTTCGTCCAGGGTTTCCAATTCAGATTGGACCTTCGCGTATTCCGACCAGATTTCGATGAGAGCTTCTAGTCGGACTGGTGCTTCTGCGGTGTCTCGGGTTTCTTGAAAACTATCGACGAATTTGCTGATGTTGATGAAAGATGCTGATAAACTGCGCCGACGGGCTTTTAGGCTGCGCAGTTTTCGCTCGGTGGCCGACATGATTGCGATGTTGGATCTAAAATTTCAGACCAAGTAGCTCCGAAAGCAACAATACATTAATTGGAATGCTAATTACCTTAGCAAGGCAAGGATTTTGCCTTGTATTTCTATTTAATCCTGCTGCTAATGAATTGTCGCTTGGAAGTGTTGATTCTCTAGGATGATGATATGCGATGCTTGTTCGAATTGATGTTAAGTGTTGTTGATGATGGTTTGTTCCAGGCACGGATGGGTATCGAATCGATCCGCGGCACTCCGACGGAGATGATGTGATGTGTGTAGCCGTATACAGTGATGATATGTGCAACCAAAGAGATCCGGTAGGGATGAACACGGAATGTAGTGCTACTAACCTTTTTGAGGATAGAAATATGCCTTGTATATTTCTTTGCTTCGACAAGCTGAGCTGCGTTCCCAAAGATGGCGTGGGGCGTCCGTTTTTACGATGGCGTAGGGGCTATCGGTACTGTAGCTTCCGAATAGGTCTAATCCGGATCCGTTCCGGATTCAGGGCCTCATCCGGTTCGAAGGACCAAATGTCGAGGGCTCAGGGAAGCAGTGGGTGATTCCCAGACATTAAATGAGGCGGACACTCTAACTCCAATTTTCGGGTGAGTTTCTTTTATTCACTTTTGCGGTGTACTTGAGGTCAAATGATGACACACCTTCACTTGCAGTTCAAACAATTTATTTGCACATAAAACTACACATTTATTTTTAACTTAAAGACTTTGACGACTTAAATTTACTTTTATTTCTAAACACTTAACAAATACTTTGAATAATAATTGTGGGACACTTTTACGGCCTGGCCGTCTACTCGTCGTGCTGGAACAAATCGAAGTGAACGATGTGATGGCGGTTCGATATGCCCAAGCCGATCTTTTGCGGTGCATAGAACGCCATGTCTCCCGCCAAAGAGTTTCGCGGAATCCTGTTCACAATAGAATTGAAATATTTCATGCGCCTCAGGCGCCTCACGCGCCGTCGGTAGTTGCGCCGTCGATAGTTTGCGCCGTCGGTGTTTGCGCCGTGTCGAAAGCTCGTTGCTGAAAAGGACCGATTTCTATTCCCAAACATCCATAATGTTTGATGCGCTGGAAACTACTAGGTTTTTATTTATTCAACGCATGAGAGAAAGTAGTGTATTATTTATTGTAGGTTATGCATTCCAGATTCTCCTAGTTTATTCGAACATGCCCGGTTTTTTCAATTTAAAGTGGAAATATAATGCAAACTAAGTCCTAAAATAGACTCAATTTATTTGTGTTTTTTTTTTCTATCCAAATTGTTTTTAAAATGGGAAAGTGAAAATAGATTTGAACGTTGCTTACTTGTTTTGTTAAAAAAACAGATTTAAGTGGTTTCAGTCCCTAAATTATAGATTTTTTTTTCAAATTATCACTGTATTCTACTAAGATTTGTACGAATCTGATTTTGAAAAAAAATAAGATCAAAAGCCCAAATATTGTCAGGTATTGTAAAAATTGGTGCTAATTTGTTCAGCAAAAAATACGGGAAAAATTCTGTATTCAATGCTTACTTTAGGGGCCAGCCTCAACATACATATACCTATAAGAGTAAAACTTAACGAGACATTAATTCTAGGGGTTCGAGTATTTGTTATATTGTTACATTTCAATTCCGATTTTCATTTTCTATCGTAGTTTTTTAGAACTTAAAGCAGTATGATTAAAGTTATGTTTCAATAATTTTTTTTTTAAATTGCCTGAAGCAGGCCCGTGCGAAGGAGACGTCCATGGGGGTTTCGAAATTCAAATTGAGCAAAAAATAATAAAAATACCAAAAATGCTACGGACACAAAGATCAGTGCTCAGAATATAATTTAAAAAAATAACACCAGATTTTAAAATAATAAAAATTAGAGAAAAGTTTATAAACTGTCAAATTCATATTATACAGTAAAAAATTTAAAGCTCTGAATATCTTTTCGCCGTCAATTGAAATATTGGGCCCTGACAAGGACAAAAGGTAGAGACTGTGTTTTTCTAATTTAAATTCAGAGAAGATTATGTTTTCAGAAAACGAAAATTCGAAATTAAAAAACAAAGGCCAACTTATTAAACCAATTTCCAAACATTAAAATGGTTTATTAAAATATTTCAAAAACTTCTCTGTAAAATTCGTAGAGTGTTTAAAAAAATCTCAAACAAAACACTGACGACATGGGTTCGATTCCCATCTCGGCACTGGGTACTGGGTTGCCCCATTGCCTCCATTGCCCGAGAAAACCCTCCCCCATCCATGGGATGAGTTCTCGTCATAGGCCTGCTCTGGTGTTTCTATGAACTGATAATTGATTTAGTGTATGAACAAATTATTCAAATTTTAATCTTACTTAAAGTGATTAAAGTTAAAAATCTGACCTCAAAGACTCAAAATCAGTGTATCATTGCACAGCTTTCTTCATTATGCCGAGAAATCTCCACCCAAGAGCGTCCGGATTGAGGCCAAAGGTTTTCCTCTCCTTTTGCTTCTACTTAATACACGGCCATCATGGATGATAATATCTTAAGATGCAATTTTGCAATTAAACCTCCTCTAATATCCATTCCGGAGCAAGTTCGTTACCCGACGGACTCATTTCGTTTCTGTCTGTTAAGCAGCTGAAAGCTTTCTTGCATGTTTCCATCTTTTCATCAAAGAATAGTTTTTGCAGTCTCTCAGGAGATTGTCCCTTTTCCTCAATCCTTTTCCCCACCTCGCACACTAAGCAAATTCCTCTTCCCTACTACAACTGGTGTGCATGACTTCATCAACAACAAACTGTCAGATCTTGGATATTGTTTTAATCTGCAACTCTCGGTGTCCGCAATTATATAAGTCCCCTGTAATTACTGGTTCAGCTTCATAAAACGTGCGGCACCGGAACCGGAACCAGTGGAAAGAAGAAGAAGAAGGTTGGCAAAAGGCTCGTCGTGTCCACCCATTATCAATTACTGCTACCGTGTGGCTCCTTTAGCAAACAACGGAACCTCAAAGCTAGCCGGATCCGAACGAAAGGAGCTTTCCGTTCCGCTCTGATTTTGAAAATGCCACTGAGCACCATATCCCGGCACGGTGGGATCCTTCGATGGAATCGTTAAAATTAATATGTTCTTAAATATTATTGAAAGCAAATTATGTCAAATTAATTTTTGACAAATATGGAGGAGTTCAGATTTAAAATGGGCTTAGAATGGAAAGTGACACGATAAAAATAAACAAATCACATCATTCAATTTTTTTCTCATAAATTTTACTAATCCCACTCCGGTCATCGATCACTAAACTTTCGCCCAGGATGTGGTTTCCGAACGGAGTAAAAACCCTTCCGCCATTCCGCAGAATTTCACATCGGCCATCCCAACCTTCAAAACTCCAAACAAAATTGATACAAAGTTTCATCCTTCCCCTAGATAGGATCGAGCCCAGGAACAGCAAAAAGTATTCCACGCGTTGCTCCTATAGCATGGCTTGGAATGGCCTGGCCCGTTCCCATTTTAGTCCTGTCCTGGTCCAGAGTCGTTGTTTTTGTTTGTAAAACAGTCCAAGTTTGTGCTCCGTTGACGACGACGACGACGACGAAGTACTTGAAAATGCAATTAGATAATTAGCCCCGGTTCGAGTTTTGAGACCCCACACTGCCTGGAAGGTGGAACCGGGCTGCTGATGCGGAACCAGGAAGTAAAAGCTTTTTGGAGTTTTTGATGGAGGGAAATATTACAATTGTAATTGGGATCTACAAAATAGAACAAAGAAGTTCGGTTTCTATCAATGGTAGGGAGGGATAAAGAGAAAGAACAAAAAAAAATCCTGGATTCGTAAACAACTGCTAATTCAATCAGCAGATGGAAAAGATTAATTAGAGACGAGGACGGTGTTTCAAACGTGCTGAATGTTTTGCTTTGATATCTGTAATTGGTAGTTAAAATTTATTAACTTTCAGATTCTCAAATATTGTTTTTTTCAAAGAAAATATTGAAATTCAAGTTACTCCAAGCGCAGATAAGGTGTTTCGACCCTGAATGTGCTGATCCAGAGGCATGAGAGTAGTACTGCCAGCGCCATTCTCTATGGTTGTCAGCTGTGTAATCATCAAAGTCATTTTTTTTTAAATTTTGCTTCAAAAATTCAACAGTTCAAAAACATTTATTATTGATTTCCTAAGATAACAGCTTTGTTATTTTGATTAATCTGGCACATTTTTCTAGAACATATGCTTATTGTTAGGGAATCCAATTACGAGATATTGCTGAGGGATCAAGTTTCCTTACTCTTCCATTCTTGGAAAGTAATCAAGTTTGTTTGTAAAGGTGAAAATAGTAAAAAAATACAGGAAAAATTGTAAAAAGTTCGCAAAAACTTGTTATTAAAAACTAAAAAAGGGTTGAGTCAGTGGACATATTTTAAAAGTAAAATTTACATCAGCAAAACAAAGAGCGTTGACGAAATTTAAGCTTGTACATGGTCACTTCCATCTGTACCGTTGAGCTGTCAACACATACGCCGGAGCATCGTATCGTTGCTGTGTACCTGCAGGAACATTTTACATTATTTATTTTAACTTTTTACCTGTTTTTCAATCAGCTCTTTTCAGTGCTAAAATTATTTTCATTTTCTTTTGTTCATATTTTTCTCATTTCTTTCTAGCACGGGGAAGTCATCGGCCGGCGTGAGAGCCGGAAGAAAAATAATTTTTATATATGTTATTTGTTATTTATTCTGATCAACGAATCACATGTTGATCCAAATGATTACTTAAAATTAAAGTTAAAAACGAAACATTTAAATCTAACTATGGAGTTCTCAAGGCCCTAATCACTTTTCTCCGGAAAACATCCCTCGAAACGTCGAAGTCAAAATGCTCCGATAAACGGTTGAACGATCTTATTGCACCGATGAGGGCGCTGTTAGCTCCGTAATTGTTCATTCGAATGGCAATGTACAATTCATTTGATTTGATTCGATATTCGTTTATTTGAAAGGGTGCCGTGCGCTATTCCGATTAAGCACCCTTATTGATGATCCTGATTTCTTAATCCACGGGGTCGTGCACTAAGCGGAATAGCCTCCAGTAGCGTGGGACAGTCGATTCGCGATATCAGGTGGTCGGCGACAAATGAGGCACGTGTTGCTTGTCTGCGGGCTTGAAGGGTGTCGATATTCATGAGGTGGCATCGATTTGCGTAGCTAAGCGAGCGAAAAGGGTGTTGCCAGTTCAAGTGCCTAATGGCATATCGCAAGAATCGCCGCTGAATGGCCTCGAGCCGATCGACACCGTTCTGGTGGTAGGGACACCAGACAGCTGAAGCGTATTCAAAGATAGAAAAAATGCCTTAGTATAAACTTTTCATGCAATACACGTCTTTAAAGTCCTTCGCCACTCTAAAAATGAAACCGAGACTTCTGGATGCCTTGTCAATCACGTAGTTGGTGTGTGCCTTGAATTCCAGGCGCTGATCTAAGATTACATGAAGATCGTTAACGTGGTTAGAGTAGACTACCACAGAACCCTAAGCGATCGAGATGGCTTCAGTTTGAGATTTGTCAGCAAAACTTTCATTCAGAAAAGAAGTGAACGTTAGCAAGTAACTTGTCGTAGATGTTTGTGGTGATATAGTGTTACGGTAACACAATGTTGTTTCTGCAGGACGTGAAAAAAGGATCCAAAACCACTAATTCGAATAGTTTGGCAATTAAACATAAGGCAGAGACTCCACGCTAATTGTTAACATCTCTCCTATCTCCTTTTTTTATGTTTCGGGAACATGTAAGCTTCCTTTCATAGTAGAGGGAAGGTGGCTCTATCTAGCGAAGCTTAAAAAATGAGCCTATTAGAAGTCAGCAAAACAGGCATGAAACTTTTTAGAAAAGTAGCTGGTATCCTGTCCGGGCCCATAGAAAAGGAGTTCTTGAGCTTCGCTGCTGCTCTAGAGATGACTGCTTCCTCGATTTCAATACCATTTATTGAAAAGCCTAATGGCGAAACGTTCCTGACAGCGCTAGCTAAATGTTCTGAGGATGTTGAAGCTGAAGTGAAGATACTGGAACATTTTTGGGCGAAGAGATCGCAGATTCCACGTTCAGCGTTCGCCGTTATGCCGTCCAGAAACATGTTTGAATGCATACCAGGTTCTTTCCGCTAACTATTTCGTGTTTCCAAAACGATTTTGGGCAAGACTTGAGGTTACGTTGTACGCGACGTAGGTAGTTATTGTAACAACGTTCACTGTTTTTTTTTTATATTAACGGAGTTATGTTTGCGATATAGGATGATTTATGCTTCTTGTAGTTTCGAAGAGCACATCTTTTTGCCGTCTGCAGTTGTCGCAGTTCAGCCCTAATCCAGGGATTCGCATATTTCCGCCGCTAGAGCGTTTTCGAACGTGGCGATCGATGAAATAATTCAGAATGTGTGAACCACGCCGTTGATCTGGCGCAAGCTCGCTGCACTCAAGAAGTCCAATATAATGTTTGAAGGCGCCGAAAAAGTAGAGCGTGCTGGGTCCGGGTATAGAAAGCTGCCATGGTTGGAGCACCTGTTAAAACCGGGCATATTGAAGTCTCCAATGACAAGTAAGTCATCTTCTGGAGCGCAGAAGGAACTAACTTCGAAGATGAGCGAGAAAACGACTCAGCGAAGGCAACATCTCTTGAGCGATCAAGTGACAGGTACAGTACACATACAAGTTCTAGATCGCACCAGGAATTGTTGTCGATGAGCTGCGCTGGGAGATTCGACTTCACGGCAAATAGCACCCCGCCTCCACTGGACTTTTTGCTGTTACAGGAACTACGGTCACAGCGGAACACTTCGTAATCAGGGCCGAAGATCTGACTTGATTGTGTGCGGCTATTCAGCCAAGTTTCTGTGAAGGCGATGACGTCATAGCAGGAACACGAAGTTGCGAGCAGGTAGTTGGTCAGGTAGGAATTTATACATTCTGGTAGTAAAGGGTTATGGTATCTAAAGGACCCGGAACGGATCTGACGAGACGTACACTGGAAGGTAGAACATCATCAGGCACAGGAATGCAATCAGAGGTAACCACACTTGCCTCAATTCACAGGCTGGAGAACCCTTTTGCCGCAGACGAACTCAGGGCCGGGACGACTGATGACGCTGGCAGGAATCAGCGCTACTGAGTTGAAGGGCTCAGGGGTCTCCGAAGTGCCTAGCTCGTTGCGTCTCGGAAAAGTTGGAGATGTTCTCGTTGGGCGGGTGGTTGCCGAAGTAATACTGGCTGGAGTTAGCGCTGTTGGTACGACTGGAAGCCGAAAAAGCGTCACGCGTTCTAAAAGATCCAAAGGACAACTTTTACTTGCCTGTCGATGCAGGCTGGAGAACCTCGTCGCCGCATTCGAACTCAGGGCCGGGACAACTAATGCCGCTGGCTGGAAACTGCGCGACTGAGTCGAAGGGCTCTGAGGACTCCGAAAGCCCTGATACGTTGCCTTCCGGTGCGGAAAACGCAAAAGAGTTGAAGAAATTCTCGTTCGGCGGGTGCTTGTCGAAGCAATACGGGCCGGAGTCAGGTATATTGAAACAGCTGGGGTTCAAAATTTCGTCACGCAGTGGAAAAGTCCCGAAAAACAATTTATACTTGCAAGCTGGTGGACTTCGTCGCCACAATCGAACTCAGGGCCGGGACGACTGATGCCGCTGGCTGGAAACAGCGCGACTGTGTCGATGGGCTCTGAGGTCTCCGAAAGGCCTGATGCGTTGCGCCCCGGTGAAGAACTTGATAAGGTCAGTAGTCCGTACGAATCAATCATATTCCCGTTATCGATACGAGAGAAAGATAGTAGAAAGTCGTAGTCAAATCGAAGCGTTGTAAGGATAACAGATGGTCCATCATTATCATGAGTGTTGATTAAAACCCCGGAGTAACATTGCACTTGAACAAGTCTACCGTATGCAGCAATCGGAGTGACTTGGCTTGTGGGTCCTATTTGGGGGATGCGGTTTCGAGTAGTTTGCCTGTACAGGTTTTTTAAACCGGAGTCCTCAAATTCACACCGGCAAACAAATACACCGGCTGGCAATGTGCTCGCATCTCATGCCACAAATTTCAGGCTAAGGTCTACGCCGACTTTGAATGACTCTGACTTGAGTAGAACCAAGTCGGTGTCTTTTTTTTTACCAGGAGATGAGTCTCGGCTGAATCGCAATATAGGCATTCCTTTATGAGGCCTACGATGTCCTCAGTCGTGACGGAATTTTGGAGTCTAGCTAAATAGATCAAGAATTTCGATGGACTAAGGCCAGCACACTTGAAGTGAGGAACGAAGCTAAAAAAAACCTTGGGACCTGAAGCTGTCGTTTTCGCTTACCGGCTTCGAGCATTTCTCGCACGCCATGTCGTGAGAAAAATTTCGATTCGACAAATCACGTGAATTACCGGATACCGGTTTGTGTCAGTGTTTGAGTTGCAGTCTGTTCGCCGAATATCTGTGCCAATCGAGTAACCAAAACAACAGCGGTTGCGATGGCGGATAATAGCCTCAGGAGCGAAAATCAATCGTCGATTTCGCAAACCAAAAACGGGTCACAAGCAATTTAAAAGAACGCGAAAACACTGATAACTTTATCGGACACAGTCAGCAAAGGTAAGAAACAACATCATAAGCTTAAGCGACAAATAGAATCATTAAAAACAATTAAAAATTTAGGACAAAAGAAAGCACGTCTTGTCTCTCATCAGTACGGAACGATCTTCAATTGTCGAACCTAATTCAGGTCCATCGGCCAAAAAAGTTTAAATTTCCAATTCATTCGATGTCCTTTATAACATCGGTGATAAGGAAATATTCAGATTTAATTCTGATAAGAGTACTAAGAGACCTTCTTCTTCTTCTTCTTCTTCTTCTTCTTCTTCTTCTTCTTCTTCTTCTTCTTCTTCTTTTTCTTCTTCTTCTTCTTCTTATATTATTAAAAATGAAAAGGTTCCACCAATTACGGTCACGATTCTTGACTTCAATGCCTTTCGGAAACAAATCGTCACTTCCGTCAAGGATGTGAAGATTTTTTTTTTTTCAAATCGGTCAAAGAGGAACTGCTCGTATATTAACGGAATCTTATGATGATTTTCAATAAAACTGATCGTCCCTTTAAAGTTGTATGGTCAATTGAGGAAAAGGACCAACACGTATAATACCAATTGTGTTGGTTTTGCTCCTGAGCTTTATTTGATCCATTTTCAAAAAGAATCAGGTTATTAATTTACAAATTCTTGAAAAGGCTCGTCATATGTTTCATTGTCGAGTCAAATTTGAACCGTTTCGAAAATCTTCTACCAATTTTCTTCAAAATATAACTCAATGTCGTCGTTGTCAAGCTTTTTGTCACAGCACTAAAAATTGTAGAATGAATGCCAAATGCATGCTTTGCGGCTCATTCGATCATGAAAAATCTAAATGCCTTTTGGGTGGTGATTAACCACAATAAGAATTCTTCAAGTGTGCGAGTTGCACAGGTAATCATTCCTCGAATTCTATAGACGGTCCCGTTTGGCCAAAAATTATTGCTTCTTGGAAAAATCACAAAGTTTCCAGAAAAATTTCTTCTCCTCCTTCCTCTTTTTCGTCTTCACACGTCAGACCGGCAAACAATCTGCCTGTTCGCGGTCAGCCTCGGCCTACTTTAGCACCACGTCTTGGTAATGCTCGAAGTGATTATAATGTTACCTGTGCTGATTCAGCGCCACAGCCTCGTTGTTTAACGTTCGCAGAGGTGGTTGAAAATGAGTTGCTTGCTTCGGGTATAAATAATGGATAAAAACCAAGTCTCAACGTACATGCGTAGGCTTGGGAAACTCCCAGAAATTCGAATACCTTTTCTTCTCCTTCATTCTCTGATCTTTAAAATTTTATTGATTTAGGTGAGATTTCCGAGGAAAAATTAATATTCTCACATCAAAATTTAATGGAAATGATGCAACTTATGTTGAAAGCAAATTCAATGATTGAAGCTTTCCAAACTTCTTTAAATTATGCTTACAAAATTATTATAACTTTACGATTCCCTCATGGATCCAAATAGGTTTTTCAATATTATGAATTGTTATCTTATTTTAATCGCCGCCGGGATATATTCTTATTTAATTTTTGGCATTTCGGCGAGTTGTGAAAATTCAAGGTAGAATATTTAGAAAGAACATGAAGGTATTATAGGTGGAAAGATCAAAGCTAGAGCGCTTTGGGTAGAAGAAATTGAATAGTTGGTGAAAATGTGAGCAGGGCTTTTGTTGTGTGAACAGCTTTTGAACTACTTGCGTGATTCTTTGCCGCGCGCCGTTTCAATGTTGATAGGAAGCGATGAAGAAACCCATCGCATTCCTACCCACATTGAAACACGGACGGGTCGAACACATGAGATTGTGTCCGACCGGGCAAAAAATCACCCAAGCAGCGCTCACATGTGCTGTTCTATTGCTAAGCCAATTCTATCGATGCGTGCTACTTTTTTAGGTACATCGGATGGTTGCTACTTTTTGTTTTCTACCTTGAATTTTCACAACTCGCCGAAATGCCAAAAATTAAATAAGAATATTATGGATTGGAACGCTGGATCTTTGCTACCTAACCAATATGAATTCTATTTATTTTCGAAAACTCAAAACATACATATTGCTGCCAAAACTGAAACTTTTTTAAAGACAGACAATAGCTTAAAAAGCAATGCTTTCTTTAAAATTTTGCGAAATGATCGACTTGACCGACAAGGTGGGGGTGTAGCTATTGTCATCAATAGTCGTCTCAAATTAAGACTACTTCCTTATTTCAATACAAAAGTCTTAGAAACAATTAAATTGAATGAGAAACTTCTATAAGGAAAATAATGATTTTTGCCGCATACTTGCCTTCCCAATGTAGCGGTGAACAGAACAATTTTTTGAAGAGAGATTTACAAAAACTCATAATATTTCATCAAATTCTAATGGGAATATTTATTTAATGACTGCTCTGTCGGTTGTTATACTGTTGAATATCCTAATGGGCATACTTGTTTCTCTTCAATTAGAAATCCTTCCACAATTGATTTGGTTCTAACGGATTTAGGCGAGCATTGTAGTCAATTAGTTACTCATGCGGACCTCGATTCAGACCACCTTCCAGTAACTTTTTCTTTTTCCCAAAGTTCCATTGAAAATACTTTAAAATCAACATTTAACTTTCTAAAAGCTGACTGGGAGCGATATAGGAATTTTATTGAACGTAATTTGAATGTAAACGTTCCACTGAATTCAATAGAAGATATTGATTCGGCTGTAGAAAAATTGACAACTTCAATAGTCAATGCTGAAGCCGCTTCAATACCTGAAGTTTAACATAAATTTAATCAACCTTTGATCTATGATGGTCTTCAGTTTTTGATATGACTGAAAAAAATTCGTCGACGCCAATATCAACGTACTAGGAATTCCTTATTTGAAATTGTTTTACTGCGAACTTCAAAAAAAGATCAAACGTTGTTTAAATTTTATTCATAACGAAAATTTTGCAAAAGCAGTAGAGGACATAAAACCCTACACAAAGCCATTTTGGAAATTAACTAAAATTCTGAAAAAAGCCCCAGAAGCCAATTCCTACTTTGAAAGATGAAGATAATCTTCATTTAACTAATGCAGAAAAAGCTCGAAAATTTACCCAACAATTTGAGTCTGCTCATGATTTTAATTTAAACGTAAACCCAATTGATGCTCAAATTGCCTAGAATTTGATGATATCCTTTCTAAGCAAAATGTATTTGAAAGTTCTTGCGAGACAAAAATTGATAAACTTAAATTGGTTTTCAAAAAAATTAAAAATATGAAAGCCCCGGAAGAAGATGAGATTTTCTTTATTCTTATTAAAAATTTGCCTGAAAGCACTTAAAAGTTAAAATCTTCAATAAATGTTTTCACTTGGCTTATTTTCCCAATAAATTGAAACAGGCCAAAGTAATTCCAATTTTAAAACTTGGAAAAAGTGCTTCAGAGCCTTCAAGTTATCGACCAACTAGTTTGCTTCCATCTTTAAGTAAACTATTTGAGAGAGTTATTTTGAATAGAATGATGATCCACATTAATCAGAATTCTATTTTCCCTGAAGAACAATTTGGTTTTCGTCATGGACATTCTACTACACATCAACTTTTGAGTGTAACTAATATGATTAACGCTAACAAATCTGAAGGTTGTTCAACTGGTGTTGCTCTTCTAGATATCGAAAAAGCTTCTGACAGTGTTTGTCACCAAGGTTCAGTAGCTAAATTAGCTCGATTTTATATTCCTGTATACCTCACTAAAATTATTCAAAATAACTTGACTAGCCGAGCTTTGCAAGTAAGCTACCAAAATTCATGCTCTGAAAGGACACCCATTAGAGCTGGTGTCCCTCAGGGCAGTATACTTGGGCCAATTTTATACAATATTTTTACTTCTGATCTTCCTGATGTACCAGAAGGAAAAGGTAGAAGATTATTTGCTGATGATACATTGCTTTTAGCCAAAGGTCGACATTTACGGGTGGTACGCAGTAGATTGCAACAAAATTAAAATCTTTTTTGAATTACTTGAAACTGTGGAAAATTTCTCCTAACGCTTCTAAAATTCAAATTTTTTTTATTTCCCCATAAACCAAGAGCTCAATTTTTTAAACCTAATGAAAATCATTTTCAGATTTGTCTGATCACGTGAAGTACTTGGGACTCACACTTGATCGGAATCTTACTTTTAAAAATCACATTGAAGAAATTCAATCGAAATGTAATAAACACACTAAATCTCATTATTCTCTCATCAACAGGAAATCCAGACTTTGCGTGAGGAATAAGCTGCTCATATAAAAACAGGTGTTCCGACCAGCAGTTCCGATTTGGTCTAGCTGCTGCGCGACGAGGAAAAAAGCCATCCAGAGGATTCAGAAAAAGGTTCTGAAAATGATTTTGTGACTTCCACCTTGGCACAGCACCGAATATCTTCATCGGATTCTGGGCATTGAATCGATCGAAGAGATGGCCAACAAAATCATCTCTAATTTCAGAGGAAAATCGATGCAGTCTGCCATCGCCGATTCGTTCTCTTTATAATTAGTTTAATTTTAGGATAGTGTTTAGTTTTAAGTTTAAAATATTTTTGCCATTACAGGATGTTCTCCTACATAAAATATTTGATTGCACTCATTACATTTAAGTCTTATAATTAAATTTTTATTATCTAGTTGATAAGGCTCTGAATAGTTAATTATTGAGTTAATTTAATGTAATAATGTTATATGAATTGATATCAATAAAGACATATTTAAAAAAAAACAAGATCTCAAATCCAGCAAACATACTTGAAAATGCATAAGGAATATCCTATATGAGTCCGGCTCTGTGAAAAAAGCCGAAATGTGAATATATCTATTTAGCAACGATAGATGGCTCCATAGAGTTCGCCAAAAAAGTTTATTTTTACAATATGATTTAATTCCAAACCCTTGATTTGAAATTTTGTGTTATTTTATTTTGAAATTTATAAAAAGCAATGTGATGGAAAAAATTGATTTTTCTAACGACACTTTTCCAGACTTCCAAAAAAGGTCACCCAATTGGTAGGTGGCCATTCGATACAAACCCATCTGTGAGGCTCAATAGCAGCAACTCGCTTGCAAGTGTGAAATGTTGCGGTTGTACAATTGGCTAGATTTCCGTCGAAGTACCCGGACGTTGTATAAAAACAGCAAAGGCCGAAGTTGAAAGAGCATTCGGTACAGGACTGCCCCAGAAGGTAGGCCCCAGTCGGCCTACATGCAGGCGTTTTCGCACAAGTGGGACACCGAAGGCTCGAGAAAAAACACCTGCCACTTGCCTGCATAGCAGGTGCATCTGATAGCAGTAGCGAGTAGGCAGTCAGCACTAATTGCAACTCGGCTGATCTTTCAGCAGCCAGCCAGCCAGCCAGCTTCCCCTCAATCTCCGTTATAAATAGACTTTTCCGAGTTGTGGGCCAGGTGGAAAACTTCAAAAGGAATATTTAAGCCCGGTTGGATTCATTACGGTCGTTGGTTCAGGTGTGACAGTACAGTGTGTGTATACATTTGACCTGATGCCGGAAATGTGCAAATCAGCAGCTCAGCTTTATGATGGCGTTTGTCTTACGAAATTGGCACGGCCCAAATTGGGACGCCTGCAGATTAAAGTTTAATTAATTTCAAATGTTTATCGAGAAATTTCATTTTTAATCGGTTTTCAGAGAAATGTCAATATGCAATCCTGAAAATAATTTGTATAAGTTTAAAATAGCACTTAATTCAATCAAAAGATAGCAAACCGGCAACAACTTCGTCTAGATGTCAATGTTTCACCAGCTGGTGTCACAGAAATCTTCAAATCAGCTCAAACCTCAATGTTTTCATCGTCCTGTACGATGTTGAAATATATTCCACGTTTGTCCTGAACCGCAATGAACATGGAAAATAACACACAGAAGCTTTTTATGGCACCCGACTTCATCTTCATTCAACTGCCGTCGCCGTTGTCGTTGGTTGAAAAAGGGTACACAGGAAACGGGTTTGGGTCAGGTCAAACATATTCTATTTGTACTCTCCTAGAGGAGCGTACCAGGTGTATAGGTGTGGAAAATCCTTTCAGGAAGAACATTTTCCTGACCATCTAGTCAACTAACCGGCAAACCGACCTGCTAGCATTGGACTTTTGCTGCTAGCAAAGAAAAATGTGAACTTGCTGAAACTTGCTCCCACCACATTTTCCATCATCGCCCATGGTCATCATAATCATCATCATAGTCAGAGATCATCCGTCCCGGAGAAAGAAGGAAGCAGCCCCGAAAAAAATAGATGAATTTGTTTGACCTTTTTCATACCATTTTGATGAGAAGACTTCAGGAGTGCTTGGTTGAGAAAAAGATATCTGTTGGAGAGATCTGCTTATTTAAAAGAAATTTGTAAACCTTAAATCGATTTAGAAATTATTGAAGAAAAACTAAAATATTTCAATACGCGTAGCAGAATTTCTTTATTTTGTGAATCCGGATTGTTGTACATGAATTATTCTACTCATAAATAAATCCACTCAAAAACTTTATTCAAATCAAGACAATTAAAACCGCCAAAAGAGGCTTTGATGCAACATGTGTATACATCATTAGTCACACAATTTTTAAAGCAGAAATATCGGATTCAAGTCCTGTCGGTGAGCCGTTGAGCCTTTTTCGAAAAATACATGATATTTACGTCTAACGTTCTTTCTTTCTTTGATATCTCATGGTTCTCTAATACTTTCCATCGCCTTTGGAAATGTGATAATTTTTAAATTTTTTTTTATGTCATCTTTTTAGTGTCTCCAGGGTGCGGTATTTGGGTGTATTTCTCCACGTTGAATGTTTCCGCAATTTTCCAGCCAATTTACATACACAGCAAAAAAAAATGTAACGATGGACGATGTAATTTCTGGAGATGATGTAGTATTAGAGATTTCTGTTGCAATAATACATCAAAACGATGTTCACAATGCGAACACGTCATGTGGTGTAATATCACACCCTTTCATGTGATATCTCATCAAGTAGTCAATGTTTTGCTCAATTGACGTCTAAAATTTTATTAATTTCCAAAAGTTTGAAACGGATTACGGAGCTCAGCAGTATTTGTTTGGCTTGTAAGTACTACCAAAATCAATTACAGGGTGACAAAAAAGTCCGGTCACACTTTTTTGGGGTCGCCTGTAGCCTACACGTTGCATCTCTCTGGTGCCATCTATATGTCAAATGAAAGGGCTTACTGTGCTGCCCAAAGTGGCAGAGTCTCGTTTCTGTGCAGTTTGTTTACATTGAGTTGTGAGCCATGGCAGAGTTAAGGGCAGCTGTTATCGCTGCTCGGTTTGGCGCGCAGATGACGAGATTATTTTTTCGGACGAGAAGCTGTTCGTTTTGGAGCAAACAGTCAATCGCCAAAATGATCGAGTTTGGAGTGTGAGCCTCCAGCAAGCTCCTGCGGACAAGCTGAACGTTTCCCGATTCCAAAATAAGACGTCAGTCTTGCTTCCAGACAGATGGCGCAGCATCCCACACCGCAAAGGTTGTTCAGGCGTGGTATGAAGAAAACTTGACCGATTTCATTTTGAAGAACGAATGGACTCCGTCGTTTCCGGATCTGAATCCACTGGATGATTTCGTGTGGGGCTACATGATATCGAAGCAGAACGACTATCAAATAACAAATTTGGAGCAATTCAAGCGAGTTATCACGAAAATCTGGGACGAGATGCCGATGGAGCAGGTGCGCGCCGCTTGCGACGACTTTCCGAGACGTCTGAAGCTGGTTCGATCCGAGAATGGTGGTGTAATTCCGAAATATCGTCTGTGAAGTATCTTTATGAGTTACTGAATAACGCTTTGAAAGCCAAAATCAGATTTTCTTCTTGTTCTTTGAAATATTGAGATTTTCTTGTGTGACCGGACTTTTTTGTCACCCTGTAAATGTTTAAACAAAATTACTGCTTTGAGTTTCATTTCATTATTTCTCATTTTAACACTAGAAAGACCGCACCAGTCAAAATGACTGGTTGGACACTTTGTTTGTTGAATATCTTTTAAACACTACGCTCTAAAAATTCACAAAAAATATGAATTTTCATGAATTTTGAATCTCTACAAAACTGTGTATTTTTTATTTCACTAGCTCTTTTAATAAGCGAGAAAAATTTCGCCATGGACACTCGGACCGTGACCAGTCAAAATGACTGGTAAAATTCACAACCCTATAACTCAAACAAGAAATATTTTTTTCGCTTGCTTTTGGTTTCATTTGCAATCTACATTCAAGACAATGAGCCTTAGTTGATTTATGGTGGGCAGGAGTGTGTCATTCGTAATGAAATTATTGATTTTCAATGCGAAGTCATAAAAATTTTTAGAAAAAGTTCTTGGATTGACCGCTGTGTGGCGCTTCAAGCACTTGACTCCCAATTTTTTTAGTCCGTTTTGTTGCTCAACTATAATCAAATTTTCTGTCAAAATTTGGCGGAATTTTATCAAGACTTGTAAAAGTTATGTTAGATTTAATACATGTCCATTCGAGAAATCGAGTAGTTTTAGGTGATAAATATGTTTTATACTAAACTAGAATGAGTAAAATAATTATGAATTGTGTACTCATTTATTCAAATTTGAAGACATCGGCTATGAAACTGCATAATTGAAATGATATTTCAACATGGGTGCACGGAATATTTTTTATATGTTGGTTATCCACCATGGATGCACGGATACACCGCAGTTTCTGCCCAAGTATGAATTCACATGCATTCTTAGATTATTAGGTTCGACAAATTTCCAATGCAGGTTCACTTACAGGAATTCCGGCACCCGTGTATATACCTGGCCAGCTGGCAACTGATTGAACATTCTTATTGAACATTCTTATTATAAGAGGAAACACGTCTTACCTGTCGGCAACTTATGGGGTTTGAATCCAAGTGTTTTTTTGCCGATACCGGGAATCGATACCTAGACCAGACTTGCGCCAGCCTATCTGATAGACCACATCGGCGCTAAGATATTTCAACATGGGTGCACGGATTGGCTGTAAATTTGTCGTTGAAAATTATATAGAAATAAATAGTTTTCAACTTGCTTCAGAACACAAAATATTTTTGAGTTAGATATGATAGGTATATGAAATGCAATATTGATCAATCAAAAATCTTTTAAGGAAAAACAAATCAACGTAAACATTTGACAATGTTGATTCATTGTTTTTATGTTCACTGTTTTCCGTCGCTCGACATAACTTGATGCATATAATTCCTAAAATTCACTCGGTCCATGGTAACCGTTTTCCAATTTCTTGGATGTTGATCAGATCTTAACAGATAAATATACGATTGCAAAAACCTGTTTTTTTATAATAAATAAATAAATAAATGTATGTATAAAGAAAAAAATAAATTTATTTTTTCAAGATATAATTAAATTTTTTTTTCCAGGAATGAAAAACCTTTTTTTTTGTGAAATTATTTTATCGGCTATATCGGTGAAATTTATATTCTTCGAGAATGAATATTTAAGAATTGAAAGATTATAGACGGATAGAAGATTAGAATAAGATGAAAGATGTTGAAAATGAGCGGAAGGGTAATTTTAATTTGAAAACTTTTCATCACATTTCATCGATTTGTTCCTCACGATAAAATAATTTCATAAAATAAAATTTACGGTGATTAACTCTTCATTTAGGAATGAAAAAACGGAACTTAAAAAAAAAATTGTTATTTAAATCATTATGTCTCAACATGAAAGACATGGTTTCGATTTTGATTTAGTAAAGATTTGTAAAAATATTTTTTTTTAAATTTTCAAAAAGTCCAATATTTGATTAATACGCAGTGAATTCGTGCACCCATAGTGAAAAACCATGTATTTAACACAATTTTTTATTTGAATCTATAAAAGTCCTTATTCTTTACCTTTAGCATGCAAAAAAATTGATTTTGGATGAATGGCGGTGAATCCGTGCACCCATGGTGAATTGTTCTACTTATAGAAAAAGTATGCTTCAAAACCTACAATATCAGGTATAATTTATAGGCAACGTGTTGAAAAATTTCAGAGCGGTGGATGCTAGAAAATATCTACTAAAACAAAGTTGAAGTGAAACCGTGCACCTATGGTCAATACCCATAGCCATCTAACATGATTTTATAATTAAATCAATAATGTGTTTTAATTTTCTGATAATTATTTGAAAAATTCATTTTATGACATACACGCATTCGTCAACTATGCGAAAATGAGGTGATTCCGTGCACCCATGGTGACAAAATATTTCCATTTTATAAAAAAAAATGATATCGAATAAATAACAAAATAATCTCAAAAGAAAAAAGTTAAAAATATTATGATATAAAAAATTTTCCCTTTACCAGTCATTTTGACTGGTCGCGGTCCGAATAGGTTTATTCAATTTGCCGGTCCTTCTAGTGTTAAGGGAATTTGGTCCATTTGTATCAGCGGTAGAAGATCACCCGGATGATAAGGGGAGTATTTTATTTTACTCATTTTTTCTAAGAATTTTTCATTTATAGCTTTGAAAAATGATGTGTTCCGGCTTGTAAAAAACGGAGTGGCTTAATCCAATCGATTTGGGAACGAAACTTGGGAAGATTAGTGTTAGTGATCGTTCAAACATGAATTCTGATTCCGCCGAAAATTCAAGATGATTCACGTTTTTGATGTAATATGGCAACTCTTTTTTTGCTGTGTAAATAGATAAAATTCCTGCAGTAAATTGTATGACATTTATTCCAAACTTGATTTAGAATACAACGTCGATTAAATAATCACTTTATTTTTATAGCAGTAAAGCAGCAGTATATAGTATTTTTATAGCACCTATCCGGGCCGGCATTTGATTTCAAATTGTCGACCAAAAATCTAGGCAAAATCCAGACAAATTGAATGAATCCGGGCAAAGCCGGGCTTTATTCATCGATATCCGGGCAACCGGGCCGGGCCGGATTTTTTTTAAATTTGGTTTTAAATAACCGAGCAATCCCGTATAGAACCGGGCAATCCGGCAACCCTATATATGGAACAATAGTTATGTCTTATATAAAGGTTTTTAATTTGAGATATAAACTTCTGTTGTGTTAATTTGTTGCAGAAATGTATAATAGTGTGAGAATTCCAAAGTACAAGCAATTTTTCACTTGATCTAACCATTTTCATAACAAAAAAAAATCTGATTTTCAACCTCTGCATTCTTTTGAGTTGTCTAACTTTTCCTTAAACAAAAAAAAAAGAACAAAGTTACTGATGTGATAATATGTATCGACTGCGAGAGTCCTGAAAAAAGTCAACTCACTTCTAACATTTGCGCACTGCTTCACGAATGTTCATTTCAGATGTCGAAATTTAATAGGCAGCGCTGCGCAAAAATCAATTATCAGTTATTCTTTTGCAATCACGTTTATTTTTAAATTATTAATTCAAAAGTTAACCATACCTCTATTATTAATAATTTTGAAAACGTAAAAAACCATAAAAATTCAAAATGCAGTTTCAATTGATATTTATTTATTTTTTATTTTTATTTACATAGTAATCCGTCTCACGACATAACTTGACGAACATAATTCCTAAAATTCACTCGGTCCATAGCAACCGTTCTCCAATTTCTCGGGCACCCCACGTTCGCCAGATCACGCTCCACTTGGTCTAACCACCTCGCTCGTTGCGCCCCCGCTCGTCTTGTTCCTACCGGATTCGTAGCGATCACCTGTTTTGCAGGACAGTCTTCCGGCATTCTCGCAACATGTCCCGCCCAGCGTATCCGGCCAGCTTTCACCACCTTCTGGATACTGGGTTCGCCGTAGAGTCGCGCGAGCTCGTGGTTCATCCTTCGCCTCCACACTCCGTTCTCCTGTACGCCGCCAAAGATGGTTCTTAACACTCGTCGCTCGAATACTCCGAGTGTACGCAGGCCCACCTCGAGGAATATCCATGTCTCGTGTCCGTAGAGAACAAGCGGTCTAATGAGCGTCATATACAGGTTACACTTCGTGCGAGGGCTAAGTCTTCTCGACCGCAGTCGCTTGTGGAGTCCATAGTAGGCACGACTTCCGCTGATAATTCGCCTCCGGGTCTCACGGCTGGTGTCATTGTCTGCGGTCACCAGTGAGCCGAGATAGACAAAGTCTTCGACTATCTCCAGCTTGTCGCCGTCGATCGTGACCTTGTTATTAATGGACAAGCGGGTTCGGTCGGTCTCGGATCCGCAGGCCAGCATGTACTTCGTCTTGGACGTATTAATCATCAACCCAATCCTTCCTGCTTCGCGTTTCAGTTTGCGGTAGATCTCCTCCACCGCCGCAGATGATCTGCCGACTATATCAATGTCATCAGCAAAGCAGATAAGTTGACTGGATCTGTTGATATCCGTGCCTCGCATTTCGCCCACCGCTCGTCGAATAACACCTTCTAGCGCCACGTTGAACATCATGCAGGATAGATACTCACCTTATCGAAGCCCCCTGCGAGATTCGAATGAACTCGACAATTCACCCGAAATCCGCACACAGCACTGCGTTACATCCATCGTCGCCTTGATCAGTCTGATCAGCTTTCCGGAAAAGCCAACTTGTCCGGGCCCATTTTGATGAGTTCAGCTGCGATGCCATCCTTCCCAGCCGACTTGTTTCTATTCAGCAGGCGAATGGCTTCCTTAACTTCACTCATCGTTGGGAGTGGTTCCTCTACGTCGTTGGCTACGCCGGCGATGTACCTGTGAGTAATGGATAAATTAAAATATATTAATTCCTACTTAAACATCGATATTATATTTGATAACCCCTCGTTACGTCAAAATGCGGCTAACATCTCTCCTTAGGTTAACTCTCACACACACCACATTCAGTCAGTCAGTCAGTTCGAGCGGCAGCACGGTTTCGACAGGTAACGTCGGTGGTCAACAGCAAGCGGTCAATCCCAGTTGGTTCCTAGGCAGTCTGGCAATCGGAGATTTCCGATTGAGCGTAAATCCAGTGTTTTACAGTACCTTCCCCCACCGTCTTGATCTCCTGCATGTGCGCCGTTCAAGTGTTCATCGAAGTGCTGCTTCCACCTTTTGATCACCTCACGATTGTCCGTCAGGATGTCTCCGTCCTTATCCCGGCACATTTCGGCTTGCGGCACGAAGCCTTTGCGGGATGCGTTGAGTTTCTGATAGAACTTTCGTGTTTCTTGGGAACGATGCAGCTGCTCCAGCTCCTCGAGCTCCTCCTCCTCCAGGCGGCGCTTTTTCTCTTGGAAAATTCGGACTTGCTGCCTCTTCCGCTGTCGGTGATTTTCCACATTTCGACGGGTGCCTCTTTGCACTACTGCCGCCCGCGCGGCATTCTCTTCGTCCATCACCCTCCTTCACTCCTCGTCGAACCAGTCGTTCCGTCGAGATCGCTCCACATAACCGATGACGTTCTCCGCCGCACTGTTGATGGCTGTTTTGATGGTATCCCAACAGTCCTCGAGAGGGGCTTCGTCAAGCTCGCCCTCTGCCGGCAGCGCTGCTTTGACCGATGGCGCGTAGTCTGCCGCGACCTCAGGTTGTTTCAGTCGTTCGATAGTTAACCGAGGCGAGCGACGGTTTCGTGTGTTGTTCACTACGGAGAGTTTTGGGCGCATCTTCACGATCACCAGATAATGGTCTGACTCGATGTTGGCG
Source organism: Uranotaenia lowii (assembly GCF_029784155.1). Taxonomy (NCBI): domain Eukaryota; kingdom Metazoa; phylum Arthropoda; class Insecta; order Diptera; family Culicidae; genus Uranotaenia; species Uranotaenia lowii. The sequence goes on along the minus strand of NC_073693.1, from coordinate 69,496,782 downwards.
CCTCGACAGAATCTGACGTCGATGATGTCCGAGAAGTCCCGGCTGTCAATCAAAACGTGGTCGATCTGTGATTGCGTTTGTTACGGTGATCTCCAGATGTACTTGTGTGGGAGGCGGTGCTGGAAAAAGGTACTACGTACGGCCATTCGTTTGGAGGCGGCGAAATCAATAAGTCCGAGGCCGTTTTCGTTGGTCAGCTGGTGCGCACTGAACCTTCCAATTGTCGGTTTAAATTCCTTCTCCTGGCCGACCTGAGCATTAAAATCCCCGATGACGATCTTGATATCATGTTTTGGGCAACGGTCGTATTCATGCTCCAGCTAAAAATTAAAGGACATCAGATGACTTATCGCTTCTAGGACGTTTATCTTTGAAGAGATTGGGTTTCTGTGAAATCTGGGACAGAACATGTCAAAACAGGTGCAAAAGAATTTGAAGTAGCCTGTTAGATAAGGAATCATATGAGAGTCAAATTTGAGCAAAATTTCTTCAAAATAGTTGTTAAAAAAAAACGATGATCTTTTACCTTAAACATACCATACTTTTTACCACACGGTTGGGCAATTCAGTAAGATTTTCTGAAACAAAATAGAAAAAAAGGGTAAATCCGAACAAATTCTAGACCCACATTCCAGAGGAAAGTGAAAGAAAATAACTTGAAGTTGAAAGTTTTCATTGAATAACAGCAGCAGTGTTCAAATCGTATCTAATGATATTTATGTTCATTCTTCAATTTATTGAAAATTATTTTCTGTACATTAAAAAAAAAAAAATAAACATTTTAAAAGAAAAATTTCAATTTATTATTTGATCTAGCAAATAATTTGAATAAACCCGGGCCAAATCTGGGAAGTTGTGAACAATAGCTGGGCATCGCAGAAAGGTTGATTAAATTTATTTTTAACTTTGGGAATTCAAGCGGCTTTAGCATTGACTATTGAAGTTGTCAAATTTTCTACAGCCAGATCTATATCTTCTATTGAATTCAGTGGATCTTTAACATCTAAATTATGTTTAATGAAATTCTTATTTAGCTCCCAGTAAGCTTTTTGGAAGTTAAATGTTGCTTTAAAAGTGTTTGCAATGGGATTTTGGGATACAGAAAAAGTTACTGGAAGGTGGTCTGAATCGAGGTCCGCATGAGTAACTTATTGACTACAATGCTCGTCTAAATCCGTTAGAACCAAATCAATTGTGGAGGGATTTCTAATTGAAGAAAAACAAGAATGCCCATTAGGATATTCAACAGTATAATAACCTGCAGACAGGGTTCAACACGCAGGAGTGCGTCGAATGAGAAAGAGCAAATAAAACGCAGCTCTTTCGTCCTCGGTTCACGGGCACATTTGATTGCTCGAAATTCTCTCGAGAAATTTGCGACCAAAACGCAGATTGAAAATTTTTGAGCAGAGCGAAGTCGCGCGCGCCTATTCGAGAGCGCGAGCGGTTCGGAAACTGCGTTTGCGTTTTTCTGCCGCGTGCGTGTAGGAACACCGAGCATCTAGCGAGAGGACACGGCGGCTCACCGGACGGCGCGCGCGGCTCTCTTTAGCACACGGAGTGTTCGCCGTGTTTTAAGGGCCGACGGGATAATCTGTGCGAATAATTAAATCAATAGATATGGTAAAACAGATAGAAGCAAGCAATAGCCTTGGGAGGAGGGTTATAACAATCCATGTTAGAAGTTTTAAAATACATACTAGTAATAGTAACTAGTACTAGTAACTATGAAAAATTTACCATGCAATAGTAAAATTTCGCGAAAAACGCCGAATGAAAGAGCTTTACACAAGGATTGTTAAAATGAATGTTAAAAATATTCTAGCCACTAGTAATAGTTACCAGCACTAGTAAATATGAAAAATTTACCATGAAATAGTAAAATTTCGCAAAAAATGCCTAATGAAAGAGCTTTACACAAGGATTGTTAAAATGAATGTTAAAAATATTCTAGCCACTAGTAATAGTTACCAGCACTAGTAACTATGAAAAATTTACCATGAAATAGTAAAATTTCGCGAAAAACGCCAAATCAAAGAGCTTTACACAAGGATTGTTAAAATGAATGCTAAAAATATTCTAGCCATTGGTAATAGTTACCAGCACTAGTAACTATGAAAAATTTACCATGAAATAGTAAAATTTCGCAAAAAATGCCTAATGAAAGAGCTTTACACAAGGATGGTTAAAATGAATGTTAAAAATATTCTAGCCACTAGTAATAGTTACCATTACTAGTAACTATGAAAAATTTACCATGAAATAGTAAAATTTCGCGAAAAACGCCAAATCAAAGAGCTTTACACAAGGATTGTTGTAATGAATGTTAAAAATATTCTAGCCATTGGTAATAGTTACCAGCACTAGTAACTATGAAAAATTTACCATGAAATAGTAAAATTTTACAAAAAATGCCTAATGAAAGAGCTTTACACAAGGATGGTTAAAATGAATGTTAAAAATATTCTAGCCACTAGTAATAGTTACCAGCACTAGTAACTATGAAAAATTTACCATGAAATAGTAAAATTTCGAGAAAAACGCCAAATCAAAGAGCTTTACACAAGGATTGTTAAAATAAATGCTAAAAATATTCTAGCCATTAATAATAGTTACCAGCACTAGTAACTATGAAAAATTTACCATGAAATAGTAAAATTTCGCAAAAAATGCCTAATGAAAGAGCTTTACACAAGGATGGTTAAAATGAATGTTAAAAATATTTGTTCTGGAACGAACGGGTCACCATGAACCACCCTAAGAGACGAAATGACCCAGTAGCAACATGGTGATGCTGCGCGCATTAACGGCTGAGATGCGCGCCAAAATCATCGGCTTTTCCTCGGCCACGAAGAGGGTTTTCCAAAGGATCGAGCCCAAGTAAGCCCAAGGCTCGGCCTCTTTTCGCACCCAACCACCATCGGAGACAGATCATCACGGTAACAAGTCGGAGGCCCGAGCGGCCAAGTCAGAGGCCGGAATGGCCAGTGTCAGAGGTCCAAAGGGACCATAGTTTGTGAGAAGTCCATCATTGTAAAAGTCCAAGTTTGTAATTAGTTTAGATCGGTAAAATACAGTCCACTTTTTGTAATGTTTTTTGAGAATGAGTGTGTACGGTTTTATTATTTAATCTCGGAATATCTGATGCTATCGATCCAGCCATCAGGGGCGATCCTGAACATGGTCCTTCGAGCCGGATCATAAAAACCAAATCGATAAGCATCAGTACGGTATGGTATGTATGAAAGTGAGCGAGTGCGAGTGTTTTGTCCAATGTCGTAAGTCCAAAGTCAGTAAGCAAATTTTCAACATGGAAAATCTTCCCCACATTCGGAGGACTGTTGTCTTTGTCAACCGACGTATTGTTGAAATGTACCCTAATTCAATCAGAAGCGATAAAAAAAAATGTTCTGAAGTGTGTGTCAGCAATTGAAAATCTCGGTTCAACTCTCGGTTTCTTAACAATTTTCAAAACTTCTTCCAAACTTACGTGTGTGTCAGTTTATGGATGTCTTCAAATAGCCGAGTGAAAAGCACTAAATGTTCATTCAATTCCTTTCAAAAGCACATCATAATCGATTTATTCTTCTCTTCGTCCACCAATTAGTTTATCAAGTTTAATGTTCTACGGGTTGTCAGGTTTTATGTTGCGAATGAAAACAAAGAATACGAAAAATGACAAAATCACAATTCACCTCAAGTCATTATAGTTGCTAAAATATGGTCAATGCATCTATAATCGATCCGATGTGTGAAATATTTTGAGAGTTTGTTTGCCTTCTGAAATAATGCATCACATTCAATTGTTGCGGTTAACTGATGGTTACCAAAAATTGTTGTCCAATTCATCTAAATCTGTAATCAGTAATTTACACAAAATTAAAAAATCAATTCAAATTATATCGTCGTTCAAGATCCAAAATCTGTGACGAATTCACCACAGTGAGTTGACTAACAGAATCCATCTCCGTGCTTTAAGAATGGGAACGTAGTGGAATATGGAAAAACGTCAAGACATCATCAAAACAAAAACTGTCGTTATCGGTTGGTTTGCTTTCGGCAAGTTTTATCCGGATCCCGCAATACGGTATACCGCGATTTTCTCCGTCAGCCCTTGTCCTCGAAGGAAAAAATTACTCGCGTTTTGGTTGCCCCAGTCGAAGATTTGATTTTGCGTAGATTCGTTAGAAATTCTTAACACTGAGGACTCAGTACCAGGATTTGTGGTTCCGGTAGTTATGCAAGGCGATAACATTCGAATAGCTCTGGAGGAAGTTCGATTCTCAGTATCGCATAAGTGTTGTTCTCGAAGAAAAAAAAGGTTAAGATGCATCGCTCCAAATTAACCTCAGAGGTGCCTTGGAAACCCATAACAGGAAAACAATTCCGACAGAGGAATCCTCCGTGACCGTCGTAATCCTGGACAAAAGACGAAAACCCACAAGGATGTCTAAGGTAGATACCATATTTTCATCAGTTGGTTTGGTTATAAACAACGAACCCCCCATAACTACAACATAACACCGAATCATATTTTCTGTCGAAGATATCACCCGAATCAGTGAGGTCAATTATGGTACAAATAATTTATGATTCTTAGCAAAAACATCGAAAAGTCATCTTTATTTTCGGGATTATATGTTATTTCTTGGTTGAATCGAGTTCTTTTTCGTTGGGCTGTTCGGATACGTGTATTGGTAGCACGGTTGGAATTATGAAATCATTCGTTGAAAGCGGATTACAAATCAGTCATTTTTAGTCGGAACTTACAATCTTAACTTTTTGGTTTTAAATGTTATTTACAGAAATTTTGGGTACACTTTTTGGAAGAGGATTTCAAATTGAAGCGAAATCGGAATTTCATTTACAGTTTGAAAATATTTTACTGTTGGCAGCTTGAAAACCCAAAAAAACGGCATCGATCAAGTTGGGTTGTTTATGTTGAATTATTGTTGGAACTCAGTCGGAATTCTGTCAGTTTCTGTCTCGGGAAAAACGGTGGATAATTCGATCAGTAAACTATTCGTAATAACTTAGCAAACCATTCAGACTATGTCAGTACACCATTCAGTATAGAGGGACCTGAGCACAGGTTCGCCTCGGAAATGTTAGCAAATCATTCAGTTTTTTGTGAATCAATTGGATTCATATTGGGTATCAGTCGGAAACCATTCAGATTTTTCAGGAACCAATTGGGTTCAAATCGTTCTGAAAATCATTCTGAGACATAGTCAGTCATTCGGAAATCGGTCAGCAAATCGTTCAGATATACACTTTTACAATAAATACACTTTTACAAATCATTCAGGGAACCAAGCGGGGTTCCATTCGGTTATCATTCAGGCCGAAATCATTCGGCCAGCAATTCGTTTCGGTATTATTCGGAAATGTTCGGAGTAGCCGTTGGAATTCGTTTTTCGGTTAACCTGATCGCGGGTCAGGACATTTATGTGACGGTTTTTTTTTTTGCTGTGTCATTTCTGCTGCAATCGGGCATGGCAATACCAGGGCTTTCCAGCGCGCCTCCGAATACACAAATTACTTTCGGATGTTTTTTGTGTAGTCACTCCGCCATCAGGAGTTATCGGGAATCCAAGGGATTCAATTATTCGGTATCAGTCGGTTATATCATTCGGTACACTTCAGAGTTGCGTTGGATTTCGGTTTTCGGATAGTCTGATCGACGGGATCAGGACTAGCATTTAGCGGTTTTTCATCAAGCATCATCCTGGATTAAGTACCAGGACTCTCTAACGCAAATCTGCATCACACAAACACACATACACTCACACAAATCAATCGGAATGAAGCTATCGGAGTTTGAGTTATTAATGATACGTTTATACTTTTGATCAGAAGTCACTTGGACATGTGTCAGTTTTTTGGAATCTGATTTTGTCAGAAAATATTTGGTTTTTTGTTGGAAATCCATTCAGAACCCAGTCAGAATCTCATTCAGCAAACAAATCGGAGGTTTGTTCAGAAACTAAGTTGGAGACCCATTCAGTTAATCGTTCAGAATGCATATTGAGCGATACGGTCGGACATTCAGAAATCTGGTCAGTAAACACGGTTGGAAAAACATTCGGAATTGGTTGTCGGACAAACATTTTGAGAAAAAGTCAGCAATACAGTTGGACAAAAAGTCAGAAATGAGTTGGAATGAAATTTATGTTTGAGTCAGTATTTTATGTGTTTGTATTTTGGTCTGATATGTGTCGGAAGAGCTTGGGAACTAGCATGTTCGGCTCAAGTCAGATGTTGGAAGTCAGAGAGCTTGGAGGGCTCAGAATTTGGAGGTCAGAAGATATTTCGGACGCAAACAGCAAAAGAATCGGCATCAGGGCGCTGATCGTGGTTAGGAGCATCAGCTAAGTATTTTGGAACTCCTCTAACATTCTAGAAAAGTGATACTTCCTTTCCCAAGCTATCAGGCATGCATCCAGACCACTATCGGACAAAGGCGGACAACCAGATAGGTTGCAATCGAAAAAGGCAATAAGCAACGGCATCGGCGAGGTCGAAAGCGATGTGGGTCAACGGCGGGTGGCACATCATGCAACGAGCGCAGATCATCGGCGTGGTCAAAGCGAGGTGGTTCATCGCGGTACGGTTAACCAACATTAGCACAACAGCATAACAACGGGAATTTCGAAATGCGAACGTTCCGTCACCTTTCAAGGCGGGCGGCATGTTCTGGAACGAACGGGTCACCATGAACCACCCTAAGAGACGAAATGACCCAGTAGCAACATGGTGATGCTGCGCGCATTAACGGCTGAGATGCGCGCCAAAATCATCGGCTTTTCCTCGGCCACGAAGAGGGTTTTCCAAAGGATCGAGCCCAAGTAAGCCCAAGGCTCGGCCTCTTTTCGCACCCAACCACCATCGGAGACAGATCATCACGGTAACAAGTCGGAGGCCCGAGCGGCCAAGTCAGAGGCCGGAATGGCCAGTGTCAGAGGTCCAAAGGGACCATAGTTTGTGAGAAGTCCATCATTGTAAAAGTCCAAGTTTGTAATTAGTTTAGATCGGTAAAATACAGTCCACTTTTTGTAATGTTTTTTGAGAATGAGTGTGTACGGTTTTATTATTTAATCTCGGAATATCTGATGCTATCGATCCAGCCATCAGGGGCGATCCTGAACAATATTCTAGCCACTAGTAATAGTTACCAGCACTAGTAACTATGAAAAATTTACCATGAAATAGTAAAATTTCGAGAAAAACGCCAAATCAAAGAGCTTTACACAAGGATTGTTAAAATGAATGTTAAAAATATTCTAGCCACTAGTAATAGTTACCAGCACTAGTAACTATGAAAAATTTACCATGAAATAGTAAAATTTCGCGAAAAACGCCAAATCAAAGAGCTTTACACAAGGATTGTTAAAACGTATGTTAAAAATATTCTAGCCACTAGTAATAGTTACCAGCACTAGTAACTATTAAAAATTTACCATGCAATATTAAAATTTCGCGTTTTTTGCGAAATTTTACTATTGCAATTAACCATAGTTTCCAGTGCAGATAACTATAACTAGTTGCTAGGATGTTCCAACATTCATTTCGACATTCTACGAGTAAAGCTCTTTGATTTGGCATTTTTCGCGAAATTTTACTATTGCATGGTAAATTTTTCATAGTTACTAATGCTGGTAACTATTACTTAAGGCTAGTATACTTTCAACATTCATTTTAACAATCCTTGTGTAAAGCTCTTTAATTCGGCGTTTTTCGCGAAATTTTACTATTTCACGGTAAATTTTTCATTGTTTCTAGTGCTGGTAACTATTATTAGTGGCTAGAATATTTTTAACATTCATTTTAACAATCCTTGTGTAAAGCTCTTTGATTTGGCGTTTTTCGCGAAATTTTACTATTTCATGGTAAATTTTTCATTGTTACTAGTGCTGGTAACTATTACTAGTGGCTAGAACATTTTTAACATTCATTTAACAATACTTGTGTAAAGCTCTTTCATTAGGCATTTTTTGCGGAATTTTACTATTGCATGGTAAATTTTTCATATTTACTAGTGCTGGTAACTATTACTAGTGGCTAGAATATTTTTAACATTCATTTTAACAATCCTTGTGTAAAGCTCTTTCATTCGGCGTTTTTCGCGAAATTTTACTATTTCACGGTAAATTTTTCATTGTTTCTAGTGCTGGTAACTATTATTAGTGGCTAGAATATTTTTAACATTCATTTTAACAATCCTTGTGTAAAGCTCTTTGATTTGGCGTTTTTCGCGAAATTTTACTATTTCATGGTAAATTTTTCATATTTACTAGTGCTGGTAACTATTACTAGTGGCTAGAATATTTTTTACATTCATTTTAACAATACTTGTGTAAAGCTCTTTCATTAGGCATTTTTTGCGAAATTTTACTATTGCATGGTAAATTTTTCATAGTTACTAGTGCTGGTAACTATTATTGGTGGCTAGAATATTTTTAACATTCATTTTAACCATCCTTGTGTAAAGTTCTTTGATTTGGCGTTTTTCGTGAAATTTTACTATTTCATGGTAAATTTTTCATAGTAATTGATGCTGGTAACTATAACTAGCGGCTAAACATATTTTTAACATTCATTTTAACAATCCTTGTGTAAAGCTCTTTCATTAGGCATTTTTTGCGAAATTTTACTATTTCATGGTAAATTTTTCATAGTTACTAGTGCTGGTAACTATTACTAGTGGCTAGAATATTTTTAACATTCATTTTAACAATCCTTGTGTAAAGCTCTTTGATTTGGCGTTTTTCGCGAAATTTTACTATTGCATGGTAAATTTTTCATTGTTACTAGTGCTGGTAACTATTACTAGTGGCTAGAACATTTTTAACATTCATTTTAACAATCCTTGTGTAAAGCTCTTTCATTAGGCATTTTTTGCGGAATTTTACTATTGCATGGTAAATTTTTCATATTTACTAGTGCTGGTAACTATTACTAGTGGCTAGAACATTTTTAACATTCATTTAACAATACTTGTGTAAAGCTCTTTCATTAGGCATTTTTTGCGGAATTTTACTATTGCATGGTAAATTTTTCATATTTACTAGTGCTGGTAACTATTACTAGTGGCTAGAATATTTTTAACATTCATTTTAACAATCCTTGTGTAAAGCTCTTTCATTCGGCGTTTTTCGCGAAATTTTACTATTTCATGGTAAATTTTTCATTGTTACTAGTGCTGGTAACTATTACTAGTGGCTAGAACATTTTTAACATTCATTTTAACAATCCTTATGTAAAGCTCTTTCATTAGGCATTTTTTGCGGAATTTTACTATTGCATGGTAAATTTTTCATAGTTACTAGTGCTGGTAACTGTTACTAATGAGTAATGTTAACCTCCTACATTAATTCTTATAACCCTCCGCCAAATCCCATTGCGCGCTTACATATATTTTAACTATCCTGTTGATGAAATCATACACACAGATTTCTCAATCGGCACTGCAAACAGAAACACGAACGAAACACAAGGCCCTCACTCGAGCCCGTGCGCGCCGCCCGGTGACGAAAAGAGGGCCGCCTCGGACCATTCGGAGAGCCGCCGCGCGCTGCATTGTGGGCCGCTGCGTGCTGTTCTTTGAGCCAAAAGAGAGGCCTCACCCGCCGCTCGATTAGGACGCGCGAGAGCTAGCCGTGCCTGTTTGACTCGGCCGCTCGCGCAGATTTCGGATAGTGCATCTCGTCGACGAGAACGAGCGGAAAAGATTGAGCGAGCGTGTTTTTGTTTCGAGCGAGAGCGCGTCAACGGCCAGAACGCAAACGAAGAAGTGTTTCGCTCGAGAGAAATGGTTTGCGTGTGCCGCGCGCGTCTAAAAGAGTGCGTTTTGTTGAACCCTGCCTGCAGAGCAATCATTAAATAAAATATTCTCAATTGAATTTGATGGAACATTTTTCCAAGATCGGTGTTTTACATTAAAGTCACCAATAGTAAAAAATTTAGATTAATTTCTGGTGAGTTTTTGTAAATCTTCCTTCAAAAAATATTTCTGTTCACCGCTACATTGAAAAGGCAAATATGCGGCAATAATTATAATTTTCCCCATAGACGTTTCTCATTCAATTCCAATTGTTTCTAAGACTTTTGTATTGAAAGAAGGACGACTATTGATGACAATATCTGCACCCCTCTCCCACTTTGTCGATCAAGTTGATCATTTCGTAAAATTTTAAAGAAAGCATTGCTTTTCAAGTTTTTGTCTGGTTTTAAAAATGTTTCAGTGATGACAGCAATATTTATGTTTTCAGTTCTCAAAAAAAAAAAAAAGAATTCATCTTGGAAAGCCAGCAAAGATCTAGCGTTCCAATTCATAATATTTAAACATTTATTTGAATCCATGAGGGAATCGTAAAGTCATAATATTTTTTTTAGCATAATTAAACGAAGTTTGGAAAGCTTCGAACATTGAATTTGCTTTCAACATAAATTGCATCATTTCCATTAAATTTTGATGCAAAAATTTAATTTTTTTCCTCAGAAATCTCACCCAAATCAACAAAACCATTAGGATCAGAAAATGAAAGAGAAGAACAGGTATTTGAAATTGAATTTCGGGGACTTTCCCAAGCCTTCGCATGAACGTTGAGGCTTGGTTTTTCCCCATTTTCATTAGTTAAACCTGAAGAGGCAACCCATTTTCAACCACCTCTGAGAACGATAAACAACGAGTCTGTGGCGCAGAATCAGCACAGGTTGCATTAAAATCACTTCGAACATAATCAAGACGTGATTCCAAAGTAGGCCAAGGCTGACCGCGAACAGGCAGATTTTTTGCCAGCCTGACGTTTGAAGACAAAAAAGAAGAAGGAGGAGAAGAAACTTTTCAGACAACTTTGGAAGTTTTCCTAGAAGCAATAATTTTTGCCCTGACGGGACAGTCAATGGAATTGGAGGAATGATCACCTGCGCAATTCGCACATTTGAAAAATTCTGTTTGTGGTTTATCACTACCAAAAAGGCATTTTGATTTTGCATGATCCAATGAGCCTCGAAGCATGCATCTGACATTCATTCTACAATTTTTAGTGCCATGACAAAAAGCTTGACAACGACGATATTGCGTAATATTTTGAAGAAAATTGGTAGAAGATTTTCGAAAGGGTTCAAATTTGACTCGACAATGAAACATAAGACGAGCCTTTTCAAGAATTTGCCAATTATTAACCTGATCCTTTTAAAAATAGATCAAATAAAGCTCAGGAGCAAAACCATCACTGCTGGTATCATTCGTGTCGGTTCTTTTCCTCATTTGAATTACTTGAATCGGAGAAAAACCTAGCAAAGAATTTAATTCAGTTGTGATCTCATCCGGTGTCTGATCGCCGGTGAGACCACGAAGTACAACTTTGAAAGGACTACCACTTTAGTGTCGTAGGTAAAAAATTGATGTTTTTTATTATTCAAATAATATAAAAATTTCAAAAATCATCAAAAGATTCCGCCAATAAACGAGCAATTTCCCATTGAACAATCTGAATAGAAATCTTCACATCCTTGACGGAAGGGCCGATTTTTTTCCGAAAGGCATTGAAGTCAGGAATCGTGACCAGAATTGGTGGAAACTTTTCGTTTTTAAGAGTATAAGAAGATGAAGGTTTCGTAGTACTCTTTTTAGAATTAAATATGAATCATATCAAATGATTTGGAAATTTCAGCTCTTTTGGCAGATGGGCCCGGATTATGTTCAGCAATCCGTTTTCTTCCAACTGCGACGCCGGCCGATGACTCCCCCCTGCTGGAAAGAAAAGAGAAAAATATGAATAATAAAAATGAAAATAATTTTAGCACTGAAAAGTGCTGATTGATAAACAGGTAAGAATAAAATAAATAATGTAAAATGTTCCTGCAGGTACACAGCAACGATACGATCCTCCGGTGTACGTGTTGACAGCTCAACGGTACAGATGGAAGTGAAAAAAAAATTTGAGTTACTGAAATTTCAGGCGAAAATGATGTAATAACAGACGAAATGTATCATCAACTTTCTCGTTGCAATCGGTTTGATCTAGTCAAAGACTGAACGGAAAAGTTAAAAAAAAACATAGAGATATGGAATTTCAGGAATATGTTTATTGGTAGCAAAGGATTTTCATTAAAAATCAATTTCAGAATTGAAACTCTGTGTGTATTCTTTCTACATCAAAATCTATAAATGTCATTAATCAAAATCTGCGAAATAACTTAAATAGTATTTAAAATTTGTGATTTTCAACTGAATTCTGAAACAGATCTTCTGATGTTAAAACCCAACTCCTGAATTCCGTAATTTTAAATTGCAATTTGTATCATAACCCTCAATCAAAAATTTTTCATTTAAACTATGTTTAGGTTTTTGATTTTTTTCTCTCGATAAGTATTTATGCTTAATCCGAGTCTGAAATTTAAAAAAAGATTCTAAGGATGATATCCTAGTTGAAAACCAATAATTCTAAACTGGATACAGAATCCAGATTCTGAACACAAAAATTTAAATAAGATTTCGATAAAAAAGGAAACAAAGCATCCGGAATGTGTTAAATCACATTAAATGTTTTTTATGAGAGAAACTAATCTATCTTAAAGTGAGAAAATAAAAAAAAACTGTAGCAATAACCGAAGTTTGGGATTAGACTTAGAGGTTGTTCCCAATGTTTTTGGTAAAAATTTCAACTCTCTTATCACCTAAAACTTGATTAAACTTTAGAAATTTTGAGTTGGTAAAATGTATTGTTCGTATTCTTCTGTTTTTCTCGAGCTCTCATTCCCTTTCGTTACAAAAGAGTTTCAAAACTTTTAAATCATCAGTTTTCCAAAAATATTATCTAGAAGATTTCAGGTATTGGTTTTATTTCTACATTTAAAAACTATAATATTTCCAACATGACACCGGATTCGCTTGGAAATGCTCAAAGCAAGGTACCTACTCCAACTTTTCCCGAATCTATTTGAATCCCCTTAGAACAGAAGTCGAAAAGAGCCTTTTCATCCAAACTATTCCTCAATATACAACAACAATAAAAAAGATATCATTCGCTTATATCGTTTGCCATATTTGATCCAAATCGGTGCAATGCAAACGATGATTGCCGGTTAGCTGCTATAGAATGTGTCCTCCAGATTTCCCAACTCGGAGAGACCCCTTCGGGTAAAAAAATATATATACGTACATCCTGAAAATTGACAAATACCTCCGGCTAATCCGGATATTCATTCGTAATGGAACATAAATTTCGCCAAACCAGCCAAAGCCGGGCGCTGCCTGGTTATGAATTATACGCGCGCAGTCCATCCGTCGATAATTCACCCAGAAGCTGAGCTGGGCAAACGATTGCTCACTTTGCCCGGGGGCGGCTCCATCCAGGTCCTGGGTTCCGTGGAATGTCGGAATGATTTCTATTCCCGGGCCATCGTCGTCGTCATGAATGCTCTTCGAAGAACGATCTTTGGAAATGCATGAGAAACAATGTCCGTCGGTGATTGTGATATTTCACTCGGGTAGTTATGCAAATTGTTCACGAATTCAAAAGAAACATAGCTAGTGAATGGTGGTATTCGGTGGGTGTTCCTCGGAGTGGCTCCAGAGAGTGTGGAGTCGAATCACCCAACTGCGAAGGTTCAGCACAAAAACCTTCGCCTTGGTTTGTGGATCCTTGCCTAAAATAAACAAAAACATTAGGTTCAAACTACCACGCTCCTAGGAAAGCTTGAACACATCTATCATAGCTGCAGTTATTGTGATGGAAATGCTGGGAAGCGATTGAGAGCTTGTACTTTTCGGCAGAGGACGTGCTTGACATAAGCAAAATGGTTCTTGAATTGATTTCTAAACTGCTTCTTTTACAATGCATTTTTCAACGTAAGAAAATTTCTCAGATATTATCTTAAGCTGGAACTTTCTGGTACTGTTTTAAAAAAATTACAACTCTGAAGATATCCTTTGTTTTACTAAATTCATTCGTGTGAACTTGAACGACCACAGAGATTCGAAAAAATGAAATCTGATCCTTAAATGAATGCTGTAGGAATGGTTAAAAATTTTATATTTAAAGAAGCGTTCCTCAGTTGAACATTTACTTAACTTTCATAAATAAAATTTTGTTGCCAAATGAATAAAGCATTCAGAGTACTTCAATTATTGTGTAAAATCCTAAATTGATTGAATCTTGTCTGCCGGCTGGATTGGCATAAATTTGCCCAGCTTCTTCCTTCGGGCTATCACACCGACTCATGCATCGTTTCGCCTTTGTTCACATCCACCTCAGGACACTGAATAATGATGTCAATAAATCAATCTCAATAAACAACAACTCAATAAGCTCGACTTTGTTTGATGATATGTATCGGTACATGTGGATGGATAATGTATGAATGCAATGTCGACACTCTAAGGGCATACACACATGTAAGGGAGAAGAGCATTCACAGCAGGGAAGAAGCAACCTTACTACCGGATAATCCCATGTTCGGATTAGAAAGAGTGGAGTGTTAGAAGTACAAGGCGGCACAACAAAAGGAAAATGTACGGATCATTTTTCCTAGTATTAGCTTCCAAGACATTGGAACTTGGAACAAGAAGGATTATACACCCGGCCAACAATAGCTCTATAATTACTTTATTCTTTGAGAAATTGGATGCTGCTACTTAGGTGGCGTAAATTAGTCATCCCATACAGCAAGTTTCAATTTGATTAATTTAATCAAAAGGTTTCATGTAGTGACGTTGTTGGTGAATAGTTTGACTTAAATTTAAATTTTTCTTATTACAAACATTCAAATTACTTAACTGTAGGAACCTATGCTGATTGAATGATAGGATAAAGGGTAATTGCACAGCTAAGCACAAGATTTGAACTTTTATACAGTATTTTAATCATTTTGACCGAATTGTTCGATTTTTTTGTCGATATTACTTGTATAGGCTTGACCAACAAGATCCAGAAGTTCAACGGTTAAAAAAAGTGACATCCAAATTTAAAAAAAAATCATTAAAACAGATTTCTTGTGCATAATAGTCGTACAGGCAAATTTGATGTTGTTGAAAACGAAGGTTTCACTGGTGGAATAGAGTTAATCTTTATTAACTTTCTATGTCATTTCCTTAAATAACTGCTTAAAGGGTGATACGGTCAAAATTTGGTCAATATCAACTTGACGTATTTCTTTCAATTTTGCATTTCATTTTGATTTTGGAATTCACACTTCAGTTGACAAAATGCCGTCCAAGGAAGAAGAGCAGCGTATCAAAATTTTGCTCGCGCATCGCGAAAATCCGAGATACTCGCACGCAAAGCTGGCAAAATCGCTAAAAGTTGCCAAATCAACCATTACAAATGTAATCAAAGTGTTTGGGGAACCTTTGTCGACAGCCAAGAAGTCTGGATCGGGGGAAATCAAAAACCGGAAGCCGCTGAGACGACAAAGAGAGTTGCCGGTAGTTTCAAGCGAAACCCTAACCTCTCTCTCCGAGATGCCGCAAATAAGCTGGGTGTATCGTCTACAACCGTGCATCGAGCCAAAAAACGAGCCGGACTATCGACTTACAAGAAGGTAGTGACTCCAAACCGCGATGATAAATAAAATACGACGGCCAAAGCGCGATCCCGGAGGCTGTACACGACGATGCTGACGAAGTTTGATTGCGTCGACCAAGAAATTTACGTGAAAGAGTGTTTGAATAAACGTCTGCTGCCTTTCCTGAAGAAACACGGTTGTTCCGTACTGTTTTGGCCGGATTTGGCATCTTGCCATTACGGTCAAAAGGCCATAGAGTGGTACGCCGCCAACAACGTGCAGGTGGTTCCCAAGGACAAGAACCCTCCCAACACGCCAGAGCTCCGCCCAATTGAGAAATACTGGGCTATTTTCAAGCGGAACCTAAAGAAGACCAAAAAAACTGCTAAGGACGAGCAGCAGTTCAAGGCAAACTGGCTTTCTGCGGCGAAAAAGGTGGACAAGGTGGCTGTACAAAATCTGATGGCAGGGGTTAAGCGTAAGGTCTGGCAATTCGGATTTGGAAAAGCGGAAGCCTAACTGAATATTTTTCCTGAATTTTATACTAATTAAACTTGAAAAAGAAATTTAATTTGGTTTTTTAAATAAACGATTTCAACGATTTACACGCGTTTTCCCTTGACCAAATTTTGACCGTATCACCCTTTATTCTCTGTTCTGTGCAATGAGTTTTCGTAAAAAAAATCTATTTTCTTGAAAATTTTCTTATGGGAGTTCTTGCAAGCAACTGTTTAAGATACATAGTAGTTGATATTATTAGAATTTTTATGGATCTGTTTTAGATAATCGTTCAAAACAAACCGAAAAAATTTAAAAAAATCATAAACTACCACCTTGTACAGAAATTTGACTTACAAAAAAAGTTAAAAATCTGCAGTTAATACGAAAAAACTATTTCTCACAAAATCTTTTCTTGTTAAGATAGCCCTGATTTTAACCATTCATTTGATGTTTAAAATATAATTATCGCAAGAATAGGAGCAAAGTTAATAGAATATTTATGCATCATTTTTTTTAATCATAATTGTGTTCTTATTCAAGTTTCAGCTTCATGCAACCTGAAAACGTGGCATCATGAGGACTAACTTACATGAAAAAAAATTTATCAATTCAAAATTTTATAAATAACTTGACCGCTATACATCCAATTTGTGTATTCATTACATCAAAAGCTTTACAAGAACAGTTTTAGTGAATTTTATTTTTGGATTCACTGCAGATTTTTTACTTTCAAATTGTAAGTAAAATTTCTGAACGAGCTAATAGTTTATGTTTTTTATTTAATTTTTTCGTTTTGTTTTAAACGATTATCTATAACAGATCCATAAAAATGCTAATAATATCAACCACAACGCATCATTAAATTATCGGGATTTATTAACAGGAGCTTGCTAGAACTCTCATAAAAAGATATTTAAGAAAAATTGACTTTTTTCACAAAAACTCATTGCGCAGAACAGAGTTTAGTTCAAAAGATTTCAAATTTGGCAGAAATACATG